>NC_142807.1:31912987-32141010 GCF_049724085.1 Artemia sp. Qi Xiang Cuo
ATAAACATTCGAAATGTTTGGCTTGCTAACGTACCCTAAGAATAATGGAACCATAACAAAGTAAAGCTAAAATCTTTTTATTCAAAAGACGAAATACAGAACATTAATATGAAAATATGTTGCTTACATTATCATACATTATTAATATCCTTGAAGAACTTTGGACATTTTGAATCTGTTTAATAAAATAATTCATCATATTCCCTCTTGATATTGTAGGTATTCTCTTCTTTTAGTTCGTAACCAGTAGAATATTCGTTATTCCATTTTGAGTCATTCACCATTTTTACTGTGGTGTCAGCTACAGGTTAAATATGCGTTTCGTCTTTGGTATTAGTGGTTTCATTTGCTATATATGTTGGTATATGGTCACTGGTAGTAAAAATGTCCAAATGCGATTTATTTTTCATCAGTTTAGCTTTGTATTCATTAGTGATATTGTCTGTCAATGCCCTTTTAATTTGCCAGTGATTTCACCGTTTTTTATCACATTTTTTTGCACAAGTAACAGTTCTGGCACGTCGACAAGATATGGTTTATGATATTATTAGAGGAGTAAGCCTTTCTTCTTTTTACCTTCCGTTGAATACTATTACCCGAAAGCTTGCGATAGGGTTTATCCTTGGTTAACCTTTTACCAAAAGCACTAGAGAAAAGATTTCCATCTTCATCAACTATTATTTTTATGTTGGCATTCTCTTTTAGTGATAAAATCTCTGGAGATCTCATTCTCGCATATCCACCATTATAAGAGTTGAATTTGTTTGTACTCCCAAGAAATTTAATCTCTCACTGTCATGACAATGCACGCCTACATTTCCAATAAGACCCCCACTAGCACTTGTTTCACAGTTCAAATATTTGTCTTTGTCAGCAGTCGACGCAGCGATTACTTTATCAAGTGCAAATTTTCTTCGAATATTTCATCTTCAGTTTTGTTTTAACTATGATGCAAGTGTTTATCCTTCCAATGTACAAAAAATGCTGTTTGAAAATATACAATTAAACATTTTTGTCTCGATGACCAGCCACAGAGTGCCAATGGGGGTCGGCCGCATAAAATAAATCCAAAAACCGTGTTCATCAGTCCAAAAAATTCCATGCCAAAGACATTCACTTGTGACATTTTTAAAATATAAAATGAAAATAGTATACATATGATCCTCGTGAGTTTTGGTTCTAGAATAACCATATTTGTCATGACATTTTATTTTCTTTACTTAGTTTTTTATTTCGAAAATATTAAAATTCTATTCTCGGCACTTACAATGACCAGAAATAGAGTGAAACAGCGTCGGCCGCATAAATCAAAATAAAAAAATTAAAGTTAAATAATTTCCAAGTCCAAAAAAAATTACGTCCAAAAAAAAGAAAGATTTACTACAAACACTATTTTTTTAATAGTAAAAATCATGACTAACTTATGTGTATCATTCTCATTTCGTATTTTGAAAACATTAAATGTGAACATTATTTTGTTTTGTGTATATTTCATGTCATTTTATGACATAAAAAAAGCTTTAAGAATTTCTATATAAAAAAAAGTTTAAAAAATCAAAAAAAGGAGGCTGGAAGTTGGGGGGGGGGGAATGCTGGAGACCTTGAAGGTTGAGTCATTGATAACTAAGAGATGTCGTACCATTGCCTAAATTGTATACGACTTTATTAGTTTCTACTTTATGCATTCTCCAATACTAAACAATATTTTATATCATAAATTAAATTAGTCAAATTTGAAATAAAATAAAATTGTTCACTTAAATTGTAATCGCTTTTCTGCGCTTGGATCAATTGACCTGTGAAGGTTCAATATATACTAATCAAATTCTGACAGAAATTTGAATACCTCTCTCTAAGTAGGTCACTGACCGAAATTGGAATGTTCAATCTTTAGTTCAAATGTCCTGAAGGATGAATAAATTATGTCCTGGTTGTATGTAAAGCTGCTACACTACTTATAGCTTTGCCTTTATGGTAATATATGGATCATTTTTTAGTTGTAACTTGATTTGGAAACATTGGCTCAAACTTTGCCCCTCCCCCCAGGATTTTGACAGAATTACGCCACCAAAACACACTATTCGCATACAGATTGCTCATACGGGAGTATCAGCAATATTTTTGGAACGGCTTACCGTATCCTGGGGGAACTTTATGGACATCACGAGCGGTATGTTCAGTTGACGAAATGGCAAAATGCACCGGCTGCTACTATTAACAAATTCATTTTTTTTCTTTTTCAATTCAATCGGGTTTTATTAAAACAAATAGAAATTTATAATAATAAATAAACTTCTCTATGCAAAAAACGCACGTTGAGTCCCTTAAAAGAAATAAAGATTCCTCCTAATACGCTTTACAACTCTCACTTTACTCTTCAACACAACCACATCCCTCATCCATACAGTTCATAATCTAAGAGATTCCCCCCTTCCTCCCCGGAAGCATAGCTACCTTAACCTTACAAAATAATAATAAATCAATAAAATATTAGCTAATGTAATAATGATAATAAATTTTAAAACAAAAACAAAAAAAATCTCAATTATTAATTAACTCTATTTTTTTAAATTCAATAAGATATATTTTTTCAAATTATTTTTAAAAGACCCAAGGGAGCTCTTACATCTCAGCTCTCGTGGAAGCACGTTCCACACTTTCGTGCACGCCACATCCGGCACAAAATCTCACCGTACTGTATGGGTTTGTTTCAACCAAAGGGTTGAGGCAGATTTCGTGTTCCTAGGATATTGTTCTAATACCAACTGTAATAGACTGTGGAATGCTGATGGAAGTAATCCGAACAAAAATTTGAAAACAATTATTGAGCATGATAAATGATAAAGTGATTCACGGGAAAGAAAATCGTCCATATTTCCGATAACTTTCAGGACACGTTTGTGGATTGAATCAAGCCTTTTCAGGTGGAATGTAAATGTTGACCGCCAACTTAACGCACAATACTGCAGATGAGGCTTGATAAGTCCATTAAGAAGTAGACGAAGGGTTTTTTGAGGGATTGTGTGTTTCAGTTTCATGATAATCCCAAGAATACGGGAGAGCTTCAGCTCCACAGCGTGAATGTGATGCACGAAGGATAAGCTTTTGACAAGGAGTACGCCTAGGTACCTGGCATAGCCAGTTTTTGGTTGTCTAATTGTTCCTCGCGAAGCTGTTATTCCCGATTTTTCTGGACGAAGAGTTCCAATCTTTAAGAAGAAGAGAACGCAAGATTTGTCAACATTTATTACGAATCGACTGGCATCCATCCAAATTTAATTTTCTTCTATGATGACCTCAAGTTTACTCTGGAGCGCTGACGTGTCGGTGTCACAGGAGGCCATTGTAATGTCATCCGCGAACGCTAAAAGTTCATCCGATTCGTTATCATTGCTTGAAATTTCTAGGTTGCAACATAATTTGCAGCATCGTGAAGTCCTGGAGTTAGGGTTCAGAACGCGACTTAGGTCATTCACATGAACCAGGAATAACAGTGGGACTAAAAATGAGCCTTGCGGTACACCGAAGTTGACAACGGCGTCATTCAGCGGATCTTCTCCTATATAAACACGTCGGCTGCTAAGGTAAGAACGGAACCATCGGTAAGGTTTGAGCTAAGAACGGAACTACTAAGGTAAGAACGGAACCAATGGAAGTCCCAGGTCAAGTGCTTTATTAATGAATAAGCTCAGTGATGCCAGAGCATCTTCCGTCATATGTCCGGGTCTGAATCCAAATTGCCGTTGGTTGAGAGATCCCTTAGCTTCTAGAAAAGAATAAAATTGGTATTTAGTAGGTTTTTTTGAACACTTTGGAAAATACCGAAAGAATAGATATGGGTCGAAAGTTAGAGGGGTCGTCTTGAGGGCAATCTTTGTGGAGGGGAACTATTCTTGCCTTCTTGAGGAGTGATGGAAATACGCCCGTCTCTAAGCAGAGATTTACCAAATGTCTTAAAGGTTGTAATACGGACGGTAATACTGCTTTCAACACTTTAGTATGGACGCCGTCGAAACCAGAGGCAGATGCTCCCCGGAGAGGAATGAGTGCCATCGACTTGACACACGCTGGGCCCCAAAAGTCCTTGCAGGACTTTCTGGGGGGGGGGGGGGGGGAGCGCTGTGTTAGCCGTTTTTTCTCCAATTTTGGCGAAAAAGATACAAGGAGCTTTTGCGACTTGTGCTGGTTCAGTAAATGTTTCCCCATCAACCGTAATTCCGGATGGTAGTTCAGGCCGTTGGTTATTCAGTCGTAAAACTGAATTAACTGTCTTACACACTTTCCTTCCATCCTTTCCACTTTCGGCTAGCCTTTGATTAAAGTAATCACTTTTAGCTTTTCTGAGAACTGACCGTAGGAGAACTACACTTGGTAGATTATGATACATCGCCCAAAGATTATTCTTTTTATTGATATACCTGAGTAAACTTTCTGTAACACATGGGCAAATTGGTGCGTTTTTACTTCCACGTTTCTTTATTTTTCCTTGAACCAACATGCCTCATATAGTGCTGTAAATGTACTGTATAAAATTTCAAATCCTTCATTCAGATCTTCCATCTCCATACCGCTATCACAGGTCGTTTTTTTCTAATTCCTCATTAAGTAACCGTAAGTTTTCTTCACTCAGATCTAGAACCGGAATATCATCTTTAGTTTTTGAAAATGACCTTGTTGCCTTTGATGTTTGGAAAACAGTACATAAGGGGAAGTGGTCTGACATGTCACTGATGATTACTGAAGCCGAGAGTGGAGGTAGAGTAGAGAAAATATTGGCTATTAGTGAATGAGTACTCTCAGTTACTCTCGTTGGGATAGTTGTCGACGGGATAAAGATTAGATCCAGACATAAGAGTGAAAAGTTCTTTAGCGGTATTAGTTAGGGGATAGGCTAGTTGATGTTGAAATCAGCCATGATGACCACATCATGATTCTGTTTTCAAGTATTTGGAGTGTTTCCAATAAATATTCCATAAACAAAAAAACAGAACCTGACGGTGATCGGTAAATTTCTCCAACGATTAACTTCCGATGTGAAAGAAGTGATATATCAAGAAAAAGTGACTCAAAAATACCTTCTACATTTCGAGTCAGTTGGCCCTTAACACAGATTTGGTACTCGCTCTTTGTGTAGATTGCCAATCCTCCTCGTGCTGACTCTTTTCTATGTACGAAATTCGATGTATACCCGGGGATATCTACCAGGATGTCAGTGTGCCTCAACAGGAATGTTTCACACAGTCCAAGAACGTCAGGTCGTATTTGTCGGCACATGGTCATTACGTCTGTCAGTGACGAACATAATCCTTGGCAATTCAGCTGGACTATACTGAGCTGAGATTCGGAGTATCCCTGGGGCATACTCATTAACTGAATATATATACTTCGAGGAAATTCAATCTCACTAAAATTTAAAAACGACTTTTCTAACTGTTCTAACTTTTTCTGAGCTACTGGCAAGATAGTGGGCCTCGGGGACGGAGAAAAGGAACTCAAAACTTACACAAAGCTCTCTGGAGAATGTGGACACGTCTTGGAGCAAAGCGAAGAGCCGTGAGAAATGCACACACCCGAATGAAATTCATCGAAACTAAAAAAAAAAGCTGATGTAAACAAACATGGTCTACCACAAGAAACACAGAAAATGGAAAATGAAACATTTCTGGAAAAAAAAATCACTCATTTTGGCAAGCGGCAAAAAAAAAAAAAAAAAAAAAAAAATTAATTCATCAATGACAATCTTGCCCGTTTCCGCTGCTGTAGCCCTAATAACAATTATATACTATTAAAAGGAAAACAAAAAACTCTTAACTATTTTTATCATATTTTTCCTTCATCTCTTCGACTACATCAGGTGGAATTATCAACAACAACAAACAAAATCAAGAAAAACAAATTCGCACTAATGATGTTTCAAGCATCAAAGTCGGTATCATCAGGTTCGGTGGATGCTGCTAACTTTAGCGGGTTAAAGCAGTCGTCTTGGAATTTAGTCCATTTTGAATTTTGCGACTTTTTGACCTCTAACCATAGTCTTATTCCTCCCTGGACAACACGAGTTTCTGCAACCTTTTCTGCTGCCGATTTGAAACTTTTTAGCTTTTACCCGAGCGCTAGTAATTCTTTTCTTTGTTTACCGAGCTCAGCTGACATGTCTGTCGACACACTGAAAGCCGTTTTTTCAGCTTTCCACATTCTTTCATAATAGCTGAGCGTTCAGTGTCTAAGAGGCTAATGACGATAGGCTCGATAGCTTTCTGCTTATTTGAATTACTTCGAATGCTCAGCCCAGCTCCAGCTTGGGAGGGAGCCGTCTTTTTAGAAATACGGTACAATGTACCCATACCCATCTGATCAGCATCTGCAATTCCAAGCTTAGATTGAAAAAACGTCACTACAGTTTCTTGAAGATTTTCTGATCCTTGCGGAGCTTCAACACCGTGAATAAGAATGTTGTTTCTTCGAGCGTACATCTCCGATCGCAGAGCAGCAGTCTTGACATGAACCAGCTCAGTCCTTAAAAAAAGCTACCTTAAAAAAAAGTCCTTAGCAAAGCTGTTAATACTATTACTACTACTAGTAATAATACATTATTGCAGCTACCACTGTTCCCACTACTACTGTGATACTAGTAAAATTAAGGCTACATGTATGAAGGTGAAAATTTTACAAAATATTAAGTGGAAACTTGAACTATATCAAAACACAGTATATGCCTGCAGATTGTCAAAAGAGTATATCTTAAGAATAGATTTGGGCATTAAGTTGGAACTTTCAAAGGATACTTAAAGGGGAAGATCAATTGACAAAAAGGTAGTACTTGCATGTCACTGCTAACACTACGGTCACTGCTGCTTTTACTAATACTTCCACTGCTACTAAACTACTGCAACTACTACTTCAATTGAAAAAATGTGTAACACTTCGATTATTAAGATGAAAAGGGCGTCAAAAGTGGGTCAAAAGTGCCACTAATACCACTGCTGTGACTACTATTACAACTATACCTAAGGGTATGAAGGCGAAATTTTCAGGGTAGTTTTAAGTGGAAAGGTAAACTGAATCACAACACACCATCTATATGCAAATTTTCAAACTGCCACAACTGCTACTACTATAACTACTTGTCCTACGACTACTGCTACCAAAACTAAGGACATTAAGGCGAAATATTTCGACAACAGAGAAGCTTTTTTGAACTAAATCGTAACACACTATGCCCAAACAAGTTGTCAAGAGGACGTATCAGCAATATTTCAGGAATGGCTGATGATATTAATTTGAAACTTTCAGAGTCTGTTGAAGGAATGTTGGAAAAAACCAGAGGTGCCATTTGCATATTGCTACTCATGCTACTATCGCTACTACAACTATTGCTACTACACAAGCAAAGGTTATTAACTTGAAGCTTTCAAGGAATAATTAAGTGAATGTTGAACTAAATCAAAGCGAACTATGATCTTGTGGATCGTCAAAAGGGTGACAAAGTAATATCAAAATAACTGCTTACATTATCAAGTTACACGTTTCAGAGTAAGCTGTGGCAGATTTTTAATTAGCCAGAAGGCATTATGTCTGCACTTCTAATACTACTTTTGCGATTACTGTAACTAAAGAAACTAAAGGCATTAATTTTAAACTTTTAGGAAATGTTTAGGGGTAGTTTCAATTGAACGAAAAACTGTATACATGCAGGTATTAAAAGGGCATATGAGTAATATCGTAGCATTGCTGCTCTATCATATATAATAATATTATTCATATTTCAAAGAAGCTAATTGGATTGGAAACTAAAGGTTCTAGTGCTCTTCTAAGAGTAAAAAGTTACTGGAGGACAATCAGCCCTCCCCTTTAGCGTATAATATTCCAAATACTTCCAATCAAAATTTTAAGACCGCCATTTTTTCTGCATTGCTGAATGATCTACTAAATATATCTCTAGGGTTATTGGGTAAGTTATCCACCACAACTAAGCAATTTGCCCACTATTCTAAAAAAAAAATGTTGCTTTAAAGTTAAATGAAAATGCTCTGTGTGTATGCTGGTTGTCAATAAGACATCTCAGTATTAGCCCAAGAATGACTGAGGGCATCAAGTTCAAACTTTTGTGGCTACTTTTATTACTTCTTCTATTCTTAAAATTTAACTAAATCAAAAGAGTGTAAGTGTGTCCAGCCCGTCAAAAAGCATATAAAGAATTTTTTGGCGTTTATATTAAGTTTTATTTGTTAGGTCAACTAGAGGAGGTATAAAACAAAATTAAACACAATTATCTGTGTCAAGATATCCAAAAGGGTCTATGTTGTTAAAACTTTGAAAAATTTTCTCCAGCGGACAAACAGCAGGCCAAACTACAAATTCTTACAGAAAAGCCCAAAACGATTAAACTATTATTTTCTTTTTTCCTGAAAAAGACTATATTAACATAAAGCAAACAGAATTTAATCAAGAAAACTTTTTCCACAAAATACATTTTTCAAAATCAGTAAAGAACTCCATTAAGCCAAAAATGATCAAAAATGGAATCAAATAATCTACCAAGCATATAACTACCACAATTCAGCATCAATAAATAAATAAAACCCCATACCAGCAGATATTACAATAAATGACAGATTCAAACTAAAATATAGCAGAAATTGACATGAGTAGGGCTCAGAGCCCCAATGCCTTCTAAAGATCAGAACATAATTTGCAATTCACTGAAAAAAAACGAATGTGCATTTCAGCTTAGTATACATTTGTTGATAGTTATTCCTTAAAATCTTGATAATTCTTGAGTTAGTTATAAAGCTGAAAACATTAACAAAGTTTTTTTCGGTGAAGTGCATTTACCCAACCAATACATAAGGGTAAGTCCACAAAGTAAAAGCTGTATTGGATTTGGGGCAAAACGTTGTCTAGGTTATTTTTGGATAGTTTTTCAATGGCTCTGGCTTACCTTTTGTTTATAGTCTGGCAGTCGTGAACAGGGTTGCCAACTGGACATATTTTATGTCCAAAGGACATATTTCTATGTGCCTGGACATAATGACATAAAAGGGCAGCAAATGGACACTTTTTAGACATTTGGGACATAAAGTGGACACATTTTCCAAATTTATGACGTAAAACATATTACTTTCATAAAAAAATGTCACTCATCACCAAATGAGTGCTAAGACTTATATCTACTTATTTTTAAGTTCTGTATTGTATTTTCCGGGGTTGCAAGCTCTTCCCTGAAGCAAACTTTTTGAAAATGACTTCAAAATTCTTTCACCTATAAATGGTATTATTAACCCTGATTTCTACCCACCACGGTCAAGATAAAAGACAAGCTGTCGCCTTTTTCATATAAACTTATTTCTGGCTTTCGAACGTCACACAAAAACCTCAATGAAAAGTTAACAAAATGAAACCTCAGTTAAAAAAAACTTGTTTTTTTATTTTATTTCTGAACGTTTTTGAATTAATTCAGCTTTGATGTCGGCTCACCGTACATGAATAATTAAAACGAAATTTGCATATTAATTTAACTTTTTTTGGCTAAATGGCTTTCGCGTACTTTTGATCTGACGTAACTTACGATTTAACTTACATAACGAACTTCTCTATTCGTATATTTTTATTACGTATATTAGGGGTTTGCCCCCTAGTCAATACCTCGCTCTTTACGCCAAAGTTCAAATTTTGATCTAGTTTTCTAAGAATGGCCCCTTAAATGCCGTTAATTAGAATAAATAGCTCTGATGAAAATAAAAAAAAAATTTAGCGCAAAGACCGAGATAGCCTAATGACTAGGAGGCGAACCCAATCATGTACGTATTATTTCTGTTTGTTTTAAGTTTTGGTGTTGCTCCTTAGTTTCAGTTGAAAAAATTGATTTTTTTATTTAATTTCTTATTGTTTTTTAAATAATGCTGAGAAATCAGGCACCCCCTTCATAGCAATGTCCCTTCCTCCACGGAAAGATCCTCCCACGGAAAACCCGACTCCCCACCCCAACTACCAGAAAAAATTTACCCTGAAAATTTCTGTATACTTCCCAATAAGCAATATTATGTGTAAACATTGGGCAAAGTTCAGAACTTGCAGACTGTCCCCCCGGGACTGTGGGGGTCATCCTCAAGGCATAGTTATTGTATTTTTCGAACATGCTGAACAAAATGGCTATCTAAAAATTTTGATCCAGTGACATTGGCGAAAAAATGAGCGTGGGAGGGGGTTTAGTTGCCCTCTATTCTTTTTGGTCACTTAAAAAGGGCACTAGAACTTTTAATTTCCATTCGAATGAGCCCTCCCGCGATATTTTAGGACCACTGGGTTGATATGATCACCCCTGAAAAAAAAAAATAGTAAACAGGCAAACAAAATTCCTCATTTTAGCAGATAGGAGCTTGAAACTTCTATAGCAGGATTCTCTGATACGCTGAATCTGATGGTGTGATTTTCATTAAAGTTATATGGCTTTTGGGGGGTGTAGGTATTGGTCTGTACCTGTACTAGAGATAATGTAATTAAAAAACGGTTTTGTCTCATAACCATTGAAGTTTGGCTAGGGGATTGCCCACTTTTTGCTTTTATTTGAGTCGGGAGGGAATGCTTTAGTTAATTTTTCCTCAGTCATCTCCAACTCTGCCAACATTGACGATAAAAGACAATTTGAGGATGTTATTGAAGCCTGTAAATCTTTAAAAATAAGGTCATGTTTACAAAACAAAAAATATATATACTATTACGGATAAGCTCCTTTCAAGAGGATGGAAAAACCTTCGAAATTTAATTTAAAAAAATATTCCCTTATTTTCGCAAGTGAACACATTGAATTTTTTCTTAAGCTTAGAACTTCACTTTAAGTTTAGCCTTTTAGGCTCGATAATAAAAAATTTGTAAAATTTCTTGGAAACTGTTTCCCAGTATATAGAATGAGATCGTTTGCAGCGTTGCAATGTATAGATATAAGAAAATGACTGCTGGACGTCAGAAATTTGAAAACGTTTTGAAAGTAGCTAGATTTCTCTTCTATCTGCCATTTCAAAATGTTGTAGTAGAAAGACCTTTTAGTCTCTTAAAAACGATCTAGACTGGAAATCACAATCGGCTAGCGAGTGTTGTGCTTTGTGCCACTCAGACAAAATGTGGACTAAAACCAAAGGGCAGCCACAGCCACACTGTCGTTGACGATTCGCTTAAAAGACGTTTAAAGTGGGTTAAATCTGTGGCGACAACTTCAATATGCTCATGTAGTTGACTATTTCGCTCAACTAGTTGAAATGTGAAGCAGTGTTTATAAGTGAAGCTGTCTTTACAAATTTGGCTTGCGTTAATATCACATTTTATATGATATTATTCCATTCTTTTTTTGAGCTATTTTTACAATTAAAATCCTTTATATGAGCATTGCTTTATGTGAGCCTCGGAAAGTCTAGTTTTTTTCAAAATTCTTCAACTAATTTATACCTAAACTAAGTATTTTCTACTTACATCTGGAAACCGTTTTTACTTCCAATCAACTATTTATTTTTTGGGCTTGCCTACTCGTTTCTTGGCCATGCCGAGTGGAAACTTTGAAAGAGCTATTCAATTTTGGAATGACATGGATTGAGGGTTTGATAATTTCTATTCATTCAATGTTTGAACTCGGCTCTTTACTAACTTCAAAAACATTTTTTTTTTGTTTTTTTTAAATTAATTTGTCCTGCATGATTCACATTTAAAGTTGTGTTCTGTAATTTAAATATCCTGTCGAAGATGTCTAAGAGAGGAAATCAACAGAAAATAGAAGGATTTTTCAAACCTATTGTTAACAAATCTAAAGAAGGAAAAACATCTTGGTGCGAAGCTTCTCAACCAGACACAATATCTACTCCTGATATTTGTGCTGAAAATACATGCGAAGCTTCTTTTAATGAAATCACAGACAACACTGAATTTAAATCAAGCACCAAGAATGTATACCCGTCTTTTCAGTCTTCAGTATTTCTCCACCCTCAAGAAGTTTTAAAACACAATGTCCAAAATCTTGAGAGTGAAGTAGGTATTGGCTCACGAGATGAACAACAGCTTTTTGTCATTGCTGCTAAAGATTAGATGACTGAGCCGCCCCAAATCGCTTCAGTGGAAAGAAATTTCAGTTCTTCCAGTGAATAAATCAATGATGAATCTGTTACGCCAAATTTCACACTTTCAAAGGCAAACAAGTTAAGGAAAAAACGAGGGAAAATTATGGCTGTGAGTGTCAAGACCCGCAATCGCCAATACAGTAAAGCTTGGGAAGAAGATAATGACCTTAGAGCATTTATTGCAAGATCACCTCATGAAAGAAACAAGCCTTGGTGCAGTTTCTGTTTGAAGCAGCTCAAAGGAACAAAGACCAACATGTTGCTTCACTCTCGTAGGAACTCAAACTTGGAAAATATTCGTGCTTTACAACTCACAACCAGTGTTTCTGAGTTTGTTAGAGAACGCATGGGCACAGAGTCTTATATCATCAACTCTCAAATAAGACTGTCTGCATGGCTTGTTAATGAAGACATATCATTTGTGAAGACAGACGGCCTACTTCCAGTTCTCAAAGCTTATGCTCCTGATTCCCAAATTGTTAAACCAATGAAGATGAAAAGGACAGTGACCACTGGAATTACTAACCGCCTTTTAGCTCCATATGAAAGAGAAGAACTTCGTAAGTTTCTGAGAGTCTCAAAATTCTCCCTTATCGTTGATGAAACAACTGAACGAACAACTACAAAATGTCTTGTATTGATTGTTAAATATTGGAACTGTTCTACAGACAAAGTTTGTGAGGAATTCTTGGTCTACTAGAAATAGAGGACGCCTCGAGCTACGGGCTAAAAACTATAATCTAAAATTACTTAGAAAAAGAGAAGATACCAAAAAACAACATGATAGGTTTTGCTTTTGACAACGCTTCAGTGAACACTGGAAATGTTGGAGGTCTTGGAGTAAAGCTTAAAAATGACATACCAGGCCTGTTTGTTTTGGGTTGTACCAGCCATTCAACGGCACTGTGTGCAGGTTATGCAGTGAAAGCTCTACCTGATGGTCTTGAGCCTTTTCTCAGGGATTTGATAATGTATGTGCCAGGAAGTAGCAAGAGGCAAAAAGAATTTCAGGAAACGCAAGAATTTGCTAAACAGGGGTTCCATAAGCTTCTTCTAATAGTTAATACACGTTGGCTTTCAATGGAAAAAGCTGTCAATAGAGTGCTACAGAAGTGGCCACCTCTTCTGCTCTTATTTACCAGCCATGCATTAGGTACAGAGGCTCCAGATTCTCTGGTCAAGGGAAGAGCTGCAAAGATTCCGACGTATACACAAGACCTATTTGTAAAAGCTTACATGTATTTCCTGAGTTTTATGCTACAGAAAGTCAATAGCATGAATACTGAATTTCAGTCCTCTGATACGCGGATTTATTTGCTTCTAAAAAGAAACTGCACACTTTTAAAATCAATACTTAGAAGTTTCATCAAAGCTTCTGTGATTGAAAGGCAGAGCCCATTATTAGTGAGTCTCACCAAAGAAAATTTTCACCCAATGGAAGAGTTAAGTTTTGGACCAAACACTATGGTGCACCTTTAAAAGCACAGTAGTGATTTGGGTCCCATTGAATCTGCTGGCTTTGGGGAGCACTGTTTGGCGTACATGGTAGAACTTGTTAGTCAAATCAGAAATAAAATTAACCACAAAGACGAAACATTGAAAGCACTGTCACTTTTGGATCCTGAAATTGTCCTTGGTGGAGAGCATCATAGCATTGTGTCTCTGACCAGTCGGTTTTCGCACTTGCTCAGAGAAAACGAATTTCAACAAAAGAAGGCCCGAAACTATCTTTGTGACATTTGGAACTTCATTTTCGACGAAAAAGAGCATGTTACTTGCTTAGCAACTGCAGAAGCAAATCCATCAGTTTTCTGGTCTTCCTTAAGAAAAATGTAAGGATGCAAAGGGTAAAGAAAAACACATGGATCTTTGTGATTTTATGCTAACGTTACGTGGCCTGCCACACTCCTCCGCAGCTGCTGAAAGACAGTTTACGCTACTTGGTAACATCATAACCAAATTACGGAATGGTCTTCTAATGCAAACAACTAGTTGTTTAATGCATGTCAAGCAACTAATTTGGCGTTCTGGAATGTGCTGAAGTCCTGGATTATACATTTTGAATGCGCAAGAAATACTCCGATTGGCAAATAGCTAGCAAAGGAAAGAACTTTCATGCTGAACATAATTTTCAAGATGAATTCTTGCTAGAAGAGTAATCTTAAGCTCTCACAAATTATTTTTAGTGTTTACTTGTTTTTATGAGTTTTGTGCTTGTATTAAATGATTTTTTTCGTTTTCAATATATTTGATGTTGACTGGTCACTTTAAAAGATGTTTTCAAAGCGTCTTTTGGTTAATTTCCCAATTGATAAGAAAAATAACCTCTAGGATCTGAGATTTCAAGATGGACATATTTAAGACGAAACATGGACACATTTTGGCTAAAAATTACATCGTTTTGGATAGTCAATTAATATATTTATGGACCAAAAACTTGGCAGCCCTGATCGTGAATCCGCCTTTTTAATCGTGAATCCGCCTTTCCGCATTTTTAATCAGAAAAAAATATCTGAGCCTTCTTTAATAAATTTTAAAGTGAAAACAACGTCTAACTTAAGACTAACTTATTAAAGTGAAAAAGATATCAAAAAATAATGTCAGATATACTCAAGAATGAACGTGTGAATAATTCAAATTAATTGCTTCAAACTATTTCCATAAAGTCAGGAAGGTAAAATTCATGTGTGAGCGGGACGAACTTTACGGTATGTAACTTAGCGGAATACTTTATTAACTTTATTGACGCCGTGGGAGCCCCGCATTCAGTGCTTCCACTATGTCGGATTTTTCCGACATTGTCGGATTTTCGGCCCTCTTGTCAGACAAAAAACTATCGTGTCGGACTTTGGAATTTTGTCAGATTTTCAGTAAAAAACGGATATTTGTCGGATTTGTGTATTTTTCTAGATTACTGGAGTCTCCAACTCCAATAAAAAAGGATTTTCAAACTAGTAAAATTAGAAGACTAATTCTGTTAGGGATTTTCAGAAAGTCATTAACGTCATTGGCGACAGTTTGACAAGGTACAATTTTGGAAAATTTGCACATGCTGTGCTTCAATCTGCTCTGATATTTCAGTTAATTTCAAGATCTGAAGAAAGTTAAGGTGAGACTTTTTTCCAATGCCAGTATAAGATTAGAAAGTCTATTGCCAAGATAGTAGCCTACAGGAGAGCTAGGCCACCATGGTTTAGTGACACCATGTGCTTCACAGGTTCAGAATGTTTTAATATCTCAAAATGGCCTACTCAAAAGACTAATGCAAGTTGGGTGTGGGTCTAGGTATATAGATCGGTAAAAGACTGGTAATTGTGGAACTCTTCTTGAAGTCAAGTTTAATTCTAACAAAGAAATTACCCAGAATTTGTCCAGAACTGATCTGCGAAGCACACTTGAACCATCGTAGCTATCCTGAGCAGCACTATGGCCACTCAGGATAGAATAAATGGATTCTGCACCAAGCAGGATAGCCTACATATACCCTGCATGGGCTGCATGTGTCTGGAACGGGGGACTGGAAGGAGAAAAAAAGAGTTTCTCTGAGCAGTAGGCTAAAGCTAACCAGTCAGGAACTCTACTATTTTGCGATCATCACCCAGCCCAGGCAACTTCCTCTAATGAGAGAATCTGTCTCTTGTCAGCAATGCCCAAAGTGAAATTATTCCCAAGCACAGCTAACTTCCACTTAGGAGAAAAATTGGTAGGTCTTCTCCTGAGCGGAAATTAGTTCTCTCGGGACTCTATCTCGTTTTGGGCATTCACTAAGTAGTAGCATATCCGCTTATCAGGCAAAGTTGGCTCTATTGCGCGACAGTCTCAAAAGAGTAGAGTTCCTGACTGGCTATAACTAGGGTATCCTACAAGGAAGGTTTAAAAGGTTAAGAGGGTTTCAATTTCCTTTAAGGCTACTCTGACTATCGTACAGTAGATTTACACAGGCTTTTTCAGGTTGGTGTAGCCTGTGTCATAGATTAGTTTTGTTTTAATATATCAAAAAGTGTCATAGGCTACATAATTCACATTCGTTTTTTATTTTATTTTTTATACTATTGAGATCAAGAAAGCTACAATTATTCAGTCAAACTGTATTGGAAACAGCAAACCTATCATCTAGGAGATTAATTCAATATCATCTACACAATTATTCAATGTGCTTCACAGGTTCATCTTTTGCTAATATCTCTGTTAAAATGACATTCTGATTTAAGAAGAGCAGCTTTCAACAGTGAAGAGACAGTGAATTTCTTTCTTTTTGAAGTGAAGCATACTTTATAGATCCTTTGCTGTAATACACTTATTACATTTTACTTATCAAGTCTGCTTGCAGGAAGTACCATCATGTCGGACAGCTCATCATCTTCTGAAACTGACATTGAATATCTTAGTGGGGAAGAAAGGTGGAAAAGAAAGGGAGAAGAAAAAAGATCCTTCCCAAGAAATAAGGCTCAGAGAAAAAAGCCAAATTAAGACACAGCTGGCTGAATGTCCCTGAATTTAAAGGATGGCTTGCAAAGGACAAGTCTTCTGATGAAAAGGCTTTCTGTTCGCACTGCAGTCAGTGCTTGTGTTGTGGTAAATCCGAACTCCGAAAACATGCAAAGAGTGCGAAGCACAGTAAAAGTATAAGGAAATTAGAGGCTTCAAGAAAGCTCACTACAAGGATTGATCATGTCCTTACCACAGACAAAACGAAGAAGAAAGCCTAAAGGCCAAGTTGGCTGCTTTCATTGTCGAAAACAATCTCCCTTTATCATTTATAGAAACTCTTGTACCTTTTCTGAAAAGTTTGCCACACAAAGCTGTTGTTGATAAAATTAGGCTTGGCAAGCAAAATATGACAAATTTGATCAGACAGGCATTAGGACCGCACTACAATGAAGTTTTGTGTGATCAGTTGAGATTCACGCCTTTTTCTATCATTATTGATGAAACAACTGATGTGGCAGTAAAAAAAAACTTTCAATTCCAGTTTTGTTCTGCAAAAAGAATTTCGAAGTAGAAGTCGACCTTCTAGATATGGTTGAGTTTTCCGACGGGAAGGCGGAAACTATTTTCAATCTGCTATGCGAAGTTCTTGAAGATAAAAAAATACCTACGGATAACTGGGTTGGGTTCTGTGCAGACACTTGCAATACTATGTTTGGGTGTGAGAACTCCGTTGTCAGCCGAATCAAAGAAAAATTCCCATCTGTGACGCGTGTCAAGTGCAGCAGCCATTCCATTCATTTGGTGGCTTCTTATGCTTGCAAACAATTGCCAAAGCAACTGGAAGATCTATGTCGGACTGTATACAATCACTTCAACATGAGTGCCCAAAAGGCGCTCTGAGTTTGAACTACATCAGCTATTTACTGACACCCCAGTCCTGAACGTGCTTGCCCCAGGTCAGACAGGTTGGCTATCACTTCGGATTTGCGTTCAGCGACTATAGAAGAATTGGGATGCACTTTGTAGCTACTTTCCGCTAGTAGTAGTTGAAGATCCCACTCACGCAAACGACAGGGCATGGCAAGCCCTAAAGAATCCACTGCTTCGGTTTCAGCTTGAGTTCCAGCTCACTGTACTGGAGCTGTTTACAGATTTCAATTTTCTTTTCCAAAGTGAAAAACCGCTGTTCCACAAAATAAAATTATAGGTGGAGATACTCTTGAGAAAACTGGCCATGAAGGTCATGAAGAACAGCTACGTCAGATCAACCTCGCCCTTGAATCTTGACCCCGACAACGCAAGTGAATACTTTGCAGTGGAAGATGTGTACTTGGGAGTTGCAGCTCACGAGTTTCTTCAGACCTTGCAATCAGACCCCAGTATAAAAGCAGATGAACGTGAAGTGAAAGTCATCTATGAATGAGCTCAAAAGTTGTATGTAGAGGCGGTAAAGCACATGAAGCAGCGATTTTCATTTGAAGATGAACTGTTTACATTGTGCGAAATACTTGACCCTGTGTAAGCTTTGGATATCGGTGCTGTCACTCTTCTCCAAAAGATCCTTCAGCGGTATAAGGCTTCATCGTGGGATGCACGAAAAATTATAGAAGAATGGCGGAGTCTACTGATCTTTGATCTTCCAGATGTGACAGACGTCTGTGGTTTCTGGCTCCATGTGGCTTCTTTGAAGACGCCAAATGGTACGCAGAGATTCCTCAACATAGGGGGGGGGGGGGTTGTGCACCATCTTTTTACCTTGCCGTTTTCGAACGCAGTTTTAGAGCGGTTCTTTTCTACGTTGAAAGACGTGAAAAAATATCAAAGGAATTCGCTCAAAAGTGTGAACCGTACCTCTATTATGCAGGCCAAGTCTGGCATTAAAAAAAATAAAAAGGTATCCCGCGACTTAGAGGTCGATGCTCCCCTCTTGAAATGACTCAGGTGTGTTAGAGCAAACGCGACGGCAGACGAGTGCGTTCAGTCTAGTGGAACTGCAGCTTTAGTTTAAGTTAGGTGCAGATGAAAGACGTAAGAGGGTAAGGAGCATAAGTGAATGTTTAAGCTGTAAGTATCTCTCCTAAAAGAAAACAAAAATCGAAAACCCCTTTTTTGCATTACTTTTCCACTGTTTCGGATGTCTCGTACACTGCGAAAATCGCCGGGCTGATAGTGAGAGCGGAAAAGAGATACATTTTCTTATGCCTCTACAATCAGGTTTACATCGCTCGTTTGGGCATAGTCCTATAGAATTATGCAATCTACAAGGCAGCAGCTACAGCGTTTTTTTTTGTTTTTTTTTCTTCTTTTTAATATTCGAAAATATGGCCAAAGACTGCCATAATTTTTTAAATTAATAGTCTGATTTTTTATACCAGTTTTCCAATAAATGAATACTCATGAGTAGCTAAGCATTTTTGAAATCGTCATCGCGTTCGTCACCTTCGTAGAGAGCTTGTACTGGACTGGACCATTAGGCCAATAAGGTATAACACTGTCTAGAACGTGGTCAAGATCGCCACACAGCAGCCCAAGAAGAAGTAGAAGTTGCTCTCGGCCATTTGATCCAATGGAAAAAAAAGGCATAGCAGAAGGTAAAATAGTATGGAAAACAAAATAAAGAGGCTTTTTTACGCCCAGAAGAGTGATTTTGGTTCCCAATTTCGGTTTTTCGTCGAAATTCCGAGTTTGTTGCAACTTCTTTTTCTTCTTGAAGCGGTTGACGGCGTTTTGAAAACATAGGCTAATGGTCCACGGCGTCTGAACCGCAAATAGCTACGTCATCAGTGCAAGGACTTTCTAGCGCGGCTGCGTGCTAAAAGAAGGGCCAAAAGGATAAAAGCGGGAGCAGTGGGATTAGATCAGGGAACTCAAAGGCAACTCACTGCATCCTTTTCAGCCTAACACAACAGCAAGCTGAAATCGCCAAAATCATTTGCAGAAGAAGACGTTTGAGAAACCATTTTGAGCTCTTCTGAAGGTCTATAAATTGTGTAGAAAATGAGAAGTTTCATTCTTGTAGTCGGACTTTTGTCAGATTTTTCGGTTTGAGTCGGACATTTGTCGGATTTTGGACAACCGCCGTGTTTGAAAAATAGTCGGATTTTCTGTGGTCGGGTGTCGGAATTTTCAGGATTTTCAAAAAGACGGAACAGAAATCTAGTAGGAACAAAGTGGAAGCACTGCCCGCATTAATAGACAGCTGTAATTCATGTTCAAATAAAACTAACAAAATGGTCTTAACTCACGTTATTAATGTGTAAACATTATGGAGCTTGAGACAAGGAATTGGTAAGTCGAACATACCAAATTTATTTATTGGCTCTGCACATAAAATATTTATTATCAATGTAGAGTTGCAGGAAAAGATATAGAGGAAAATAAAAAGTTTGTGATTCCTTGGATGTGAAGGAAGATTTGTTTTGTGAGGAGGTATTAGCAACAGTACTAAAAGGATTAAAAAATAATAAGTCTCCAGGTGCTGATAGGGTGGTAAATAAGTTTCTTAAATATGGTGGCTGTGAGGTTAGAAATAAGTTACTGAAGATTATGAATATGACTTGAAAAAGGGGAAGTACCTAACGATTTTAGGAAAACCTTAATTAAGCCACTTTATAAGAAGGTGATAAAAGTGAGTGTGGTAATTAGGCTATTGAGGCATTAGTCTGGTCTCTGTAGGTAGTAAATGAGCAAGTGTTTGATTCTGTTGATAGAAGAGCATTAGTGAAGGTTTTATTCTTGTATGGTATCCTATACCAGACAAATATATTAAAGTGATTAGTGCTATGTACAAGAATAACACTGCTGCAATTAAGGTAGGAAATGAGGTTAGCAGCTGGTTTTGCATTAAATCAGGAGTTAAGCAGGGTTGTGTTCTATCCCCCTTTGTATGGATTATTTTGAGGGACTTTGTCTTAAGGAGCACAGGAAAGGCAATAGGAGATCACAGAATCAAATGGGGCAGAAAAAGTCTGGTAAATATATACCAAATCATATTATTGAGTTAGGAATAAAGTGAAAACACCTTTCGATGTCTTTTTTTATGCTGATTATGAATATAATAATCATTTCTATCAGAAATGAATTTCAGTCCCCCCCTATATATGCCAATTCAGGGTATATATTCCTACATTTGGGGGGTGGGGGCAAATTTTGTTTCTTATGTAAGTGGGAGGTATGTTTAAACTTTACAACCCCCCCCCCCCGAATTTATAAAAATAAACCCGGAATTGGCCAATATAGGGGGGGGGGCTAAATTCATTTCCAACAGAAATGATTATTATATTTGTAATCATCATAAAAAAGGCATCAACTGGTGTATTCACTTTATTCCTAATTCAATAATATGATTTGGTATATATTTACCAAAAGTCTCTTGGAATTATATTATGCTGATGATTTAAGCATCCTAGATGAAAGTGTGAGCAAAATGAATGAGGTTTTAGAGGTTTTGCAAATTCAGGGTGCTAGAATAAGTTTGAAAATGAATGCTAAGAAGACAAAGTCACTAAGGCTAGGAATAAGTGAAAATTGAAAGGTGACATTGAAAAGATTGATCCAGTGGGCAGCTTCACTTACCTTGGTAGTATTATTAGTAAAGATGATGGGAGCAGTGAAGATATTAAAAGTAGAATAGCCAAAGCTCAGGGTGTTTTTGCGCATTTAAAAAAAGTTTGGAAGAATAGGAAGATAAGTCTGCAAACCAAGATTAGAATATTAGAAGGTACAGTGATGACAATGGTCAAATATAGCTCTGAAACATGGATGCACAAAAAAGCAGATGAAGATTTGCTAGATGTTTCCAGAGAAATTGCTTAAAGATTGTTCTGGGTACCTGGCTAACTGACTGTATTTCAAACAATAGGCTGTACAAAAATGTGGTTCAATACTGCTTACTAGGGCTATAATGAAAGAAAGGTTGAGGTGGCTAAGTCAAATTGTGCAGATGAAGGATGACAGATTGTCAAAGATTGTTCTTTTCAGCCAACCATCTAGGGCTAAACAGAAAGCAGGTTGTCTCTGTCTGGGGTGGGAGGATGTCATAAAAAAAGATTTAAAGGAAAAGGGAACTTTGCCGGTAGATGTAAAGAGGGATGCTTTGAAAATATTGGGATGGAGGAGGAGCGTGCGAAGTTGTGTTCGCCTCAGGCGGCTTGGTGCTGTGGTGAGTTGGTAGTAGTAGTATATTTTTTTTTTTTTACATATGCAACAAGATTCATTATGTGAAGTAAACAATAGGCTAATAAAACAGACTTGTATCACTTCACTCACCTATTGGTAAATATATAGTGGTTCCGCCATCCAAAAAAAGCACTATAATTTCCTGGGAACTACTTTAAAATGCTGTAAAATACTTCTGTAATTCATAAATGTGCTTTGCTCTACTTTAGCTCCCCACCTGTGTAATGGGCCAATATATAGCCCAAATTATAGGCATAGAATACTCATTGTATATTTCGATAGAGTGACTATTCTTCTTATTAATTAAACAGTAAATAAGCAGCAGGAAGAAAGGAATTACACTATTGAAAACACAATGAGTACCTTAGTCATACCCTAATTTGGGCTGTTCAGTAAGACCCTTATTAGGGTACTCAGACTGTGCCTTATCTACATATTTCCTGATTTAAAAACTTTTTCATAAACATAGACAACAGGCTTCCAATCTTAGACATTATGTATATGTGTTTAGAATGCCTACTTGGAATTGACTGATAGTTAGGACTAGACTGGTTAGAATTAACCAGCTACAATCTTAGAAAAATTATCATTTTAACCTTCAAATAGCCCACTTTAAATTGTATTTGCCAGAAACTTAAGGTGGTGATGAGCTCTTGTTAATTTCTTGTAAATGATGATGTGTTCACTTTAGTTGATGTTTAAGTCTCAATTTAGCTTCCAGTCAATTGGCCCCAGCTGTCAATATGTCTAGTGTGACTGCCTTCTGGGTATAAACCTAGGCTGCAGCCCTTGCATACAGGGATGCAGACCACCCCCCTCCAGTGTTTTCGGATGCTCTGCAAAAAAAAAATGAGTCAGTAAAATCATGGTGCAAAGTACAATGTTTTTTTGGACTCTGCCAAAATTTTTTGTCTGGTTAAATAAAGACCACAAAAATACTGACATGTCATCTACAGAAATATTCAACTTGGCTGGTAAATGCAGCAGTTTTACTGGCTCCTGGAGTGATTTTACAGATGGTGCCATAATTTTCCATTTGGTTAAATAAAGAGTATGAAAATAGTGACATAATATATACTGAAATCTCAATCTAGGTTGATATTTGGTGGTTTCACCAGTTTGTCCAGTGAATTTACATATTGTATTCAAAACAAACATTATGTTAATTATTGAAGAAAAACAGTCAGTAAAAATTACTAGCCAGTTGGTGAGATCCCCCCCCCCCCAAAAATTTTGGCTAGTAACAACTCTGGCTTAGACTATTGGCCATTGACAAGATAACATGCTAAGAAAACAATTCTTACTTCATTATATGTATAAAAATCATAGTTAACAGGTTCTGACTACAGCTCCACAATACTTTACTGCCAACCCCTTGTATAGCCCAAATTACTTATTTCCTTTGTATTTTTCCATTTCTTGTTTTTGTCACAGTTGATTCAATTTACAGGTACATTGTTGAAATGAGAGGATTTTTGGTTGCTTGCCATGACAAAATGCTTAAGAAATATATTTCCAGTTTAGGGGGGGGCAGGGTGACGTAATGTGGAGCTACAGTCAAAATGTGTTAATTACAATTATTCTGCATATTGTTATCTTAAATTACCTTAAATCACTTGTACAAGATGGCTCAACAATCTGCAACCCAACAGAGATAGCTAAAGCTCTAAATAAGCAGTTCTTCTCAGTATTCACAGTTGCAGATAATGCTCCACTTCTAGAGCCACACAGTATGACATTCTAAAAAGTATGCCACCCATTAATATTACCTGATTAGAAGTGGGGACTCAACTAAAGAATATTAGCCTTAATAAACAAACAGGACCAGATAGAGTACCCTCCCAGCTTTTAAAGGAGGCATCCTATCTTGTCCTTTTTCCCTACTATTCCAAAAATACCTAAATACAGAATATATCCCACAAGATTGGAAGGATGCTTACATTACACCCATTAATAAAGGAAGCAGCAGAGATGAAGACAGCAATTATCAACCAAATAGTGTCATTTCAGGAGTGGGAAAATTCATTCAAGGCACAGTAAGCTCAGCCATTGTGGAACATCTAAGTGTGAACAAGCTGCTGTCACCTAGCCAACATGGCTTCCTTCCTAGTCAATCAAGTGATACAAACTCTTTGATGCTTATGAGCATGTAAAAAACTGATGGACATGGGATCTCCAGTCAATAAGATATTATTAGATTTAACAGAAGCATTTGGGCTAAGTATGCCACAGAAGACTGAATTTTAAGTACAGTGGAATAGGCCTTCACAATGAAGTTGTAAATTCAGTAACATTTCTTATAAACAGGAAGCAAGTGGTAAAAGTATTTGGGGATGGGGTGCCTCAAGGCACAGTTTTGGGCCAAACTTTACTTAATATTTATATATTTGATGCATCCTCAATCATAAAGAATAAAATTTCCTTGTATGTGGGTGACTTCAAAATGATTGGTCCAATTTATGACCTTGAAAATACCAAAGACCTCCAAGCAGATCTCAATGTGGACAAAAACCTGGTAACTGGAATTTAATATCCAGAAATGTAACATCATAAGCTTCAGAGCTAATATCCCTCACAACCAATACTTTATGGACTCCAATGATGGTTCAGCCAGTCACTGCAAGAAACGATCTGGGAGTCTTGGTTGATGGCAAGCTCAAATTCAATTTGCACATGCAGGTTGTTGTAGCCCAAGCCAACCAATCCTTAGGTGTAATAAAGAGAATTTTCTGCAATATATCCCCATTGGTATATAAATTCATCTGCAACCATGATATCATCCCAAAGCTATTTCAAATAGACAGTTTTTCAAAAACAATAGGGCACTCACTGAAGTTCTAGCAAAAACAGGCTAATACTAGGCTGCAAGATAAGTTTTTCTCCAACCATTTGGCTGGCCTATGGAACCCCCTTAGCCAGAATACAGTCATGTCCCCTAGTACTGAAGCCTTTAAGTTGGCTGTTGACTGAGATTGATGCAGCAAGCCATGATGCACAGTTTGGGATGTACCAAATGAGCTGCGCCACCATCATCATTGACCAGCATCAACAGGATTTGTCCTTATTGCTGGTAAGTGTGATTGTGAAGTAAGAATTTCTTAATAATAATTTTCAAAAAATTTCTTAAAATAACAATTTTAATAGTTTTCTTAATATGTTTCCTTTTTGAACAGTCTTTTTTTGCTATTTTCGTTGGAAGAGACCAAAATTGAAGAGACCAAAATTGCCCCCAAAGATTATAACAAGTACATTTAGTCACACCTCCTTTAGATTTTTGTGAATTGATACCAATGATTTCTCCCTCCCTTCCAAAACCTCTAAAGAGCTTGATTGTCATTTAGTTTCACAAAGCTGTCTCCAAGTCAGATTTTCAGCAAAAAGTCCGAAATTCAGACAAGTCAAAAAATGATCAGCCAAGAATTTGGTGAGAAGTTGGAATAAAAAATGATTTTTCTGTTGTTAGGCAAAAATTTTTACTTGAAACAAACCAACAATCTAAGTTTTTGATCATGATAAGTTTTTGAGATTGCCTCATCTATTGTGAGATTGTGTTGAAACACAGTTTAAAAGTTTCTGTCTTTTCTTCTTATCATTCACTAACAGGATCAGGTTCTTCTTTCTTGTTTTTTTACTTTTCACCACTTCTGTCTGTTTATATCCTTGCAATGTTTATTGAGGCATTCAAGTATTTAGCAAGAATGCTTACCAATGAAAATGCTTACAAGAATCTACAGCGAAACGAAAAGTATTAAAAGTAGACCCAAATCCTAATAACAGATGAGCTAACTCCACTAACTTCTGGTACCAGTGTAAGTTAAAAGGAATACCTAGTGGTAGAAAAAGTGAAGAATAGAAAAGAAGAGTAAGCAGAAGAGGAGAAAAAGCTGGAAAAAGAGAAAATGTTTACCAGTGAAAAATTTGAACTACAACAGCTTGAAGAGAATCTTATTGATAAAAACAAGAATTGTCATGATAACTGAAGGAAACACAAAAAATCATGATTAGACACTATGATGATGATGAAATTGGATAAGGCAATCAATCTTTTTCTGTATTTTTGGCTAACCATTGCCCTCTGTAGCTTAGCTTAGAGCTAATGGCCAGTGTCTAGTGATGTATTGAGCTTAGTTTTTTCCTCAGGCTGAAGCACCTTATCAGGTCAATTATTGTCCACTTAGTCAGTATTTTGTCAGAATTTATGACAGTAGTGAAATTCAGAATAACCCTTTTTTTTTAGTCCTAATCTTAGTGGAAATAATCTGTATTACAAACAGTGTAGTTTTCATTTCTCAACAGAAAAAAAGAATATTGCCATAAAATTCAGATTGCTCTTCAGTAATCAAGATTAATGAAAAAGAACTAATGACAGTTGACTAATTGTCTAATCTGTAATTATATTAACTCTTGGAAGTCTCAGAAACTTGACTTATTGATGTTATGAGTGTTTAAAACATATTTTGTTTTAGTTAAGCACAAATGAGGCTCTGGCCTTTAGAAAGCCTACAGGTCATTACCCCTACTCTGGTTTGTATTATTTTCTGATTGTTTGAAGTATAAGTTGAATATTAATTTCAGTAAATGTTCATTTTAAGATTCATTTATTCATCTACAGTAGTATCTCTTGTTTTACTGTTTCATGTAATTAATTACCTTAAATCGCACTTGCCAGCGATATGGACGAGTCCAGTGTACGCCACTAATCATTTTTATTTATCATTTTAATTCCTTTACAATTTGTGTTTTATTGATTTAATGATAGTAGTTTCTGTCCATTTTAAGTTTGAATTATCATATGCCTTTATTTCTGCTCATATTTGTCTTTAATATGGCTCTTCACTGTTTTGTGAAAAATGTATTTTGGGGGAATGTTTTGTCTTAATTAAATTTTGTTTTCTTTTTAACCCAAGTAATTTTTGTTTTTTTGTTGAAAATAAGAATATTTGTAAATCTTTTTCAGACTCACTACTTAAGTGGAAGCAGTACCATAAAGGACCATCCTGTCTTGTTGATTATAAACTTTTTTTTATTGTGTGTTGCCAGACTTTTAGGAATTGTTTAGGCTGGCTTGCCAAAACTTTTAGAGCTTGTATAAGAGATATAAATAAACGACAGAAAACTAAAAAAACAGACACAATTTTTCATAGATCTTATAAAAACCATTCAACTTCTCATTTTTTATGACTGACATAGAAATATTCAGTATTAATGAAACTTGCAGCATTAGAAATAGTGAAATCTTTTTTTTCAGTTAGATGGAGCAGAAATTAATTAAAAAAAAGCTTTTTTTTAAATGAAAGTAAAAAGGAATATTAATGCTTAAAACTAACAGAAATTATTCACAATGTAAGCTGCCCTTCCTCAACCACCTGCACTTTACTGCAAAGTTTGACTTTGTGTCTTCAGTGCCTTAAGACTGACTTCAAATACAAGGGTAATTGGAAACTAACAAGTGCAGTTACAACACATACAGTACCACATGTACAGTTGCCCATTAATGAAATTTTTTACACTAATAAGGGCTTTTGATAAAGCACCATAAAATTTAGTGCATAATGTGGGAACTCTCCTTTGTAATAATTTCTGCTTTTCATTAAAAAACAACAACTTTTATTTGATTTAATACCAGTAACTACCTGGCTTAGTCAGCCTTTTCTTGCCTTTCTCTACTTGCTTTGGTGCTTGGCCATCGCAAATGAAATTTTGAGTTGTTTTTTTTTATGTGAAATAAATTATAAAAGCAGAGTTTTTCAACCAAAAGTGAAGAATAACATTAAAGTACCAAGAACACTTCAAATGAAATCTGATTCTTGAAATTGGTCAAGTTCAAAGTTACATACCCATATATGTCTTACAAAATTGGGAAAACCACATACTCACTTTTTAATTCAAAACATATTTTATGCAGGCATTTAGTGATAAGACTTTGCTGTTGCCGAGTTTAAAATAAAAAAGTGTAAAAAATAAATAGAAAATGAGCGAAAAAATATTTCATCATGTAGCTTTAGTAAGTGTAACTTTCCTGATAGAGTAAGGAAAAACAAACAAACAAAAACAGTGAGTGAATGATTAAAACTATGCAAGAATATTGTTTGGTTGGGTTGAATCTGTGGCCAATGTGTTACAATTTATGCCCAGAGTTGGGATAACAAAAGCAGCATATTTAGAAGCTCTGAGGATCCCAAAGAGTGATACGTGCCCATCTTAAATAAAAAAGATATTGGATGATTGTGGATTTTCAGAGCTATGGAATGGTGGGCTAGAGATTGGATTAAAGGAAGGGGAAGTTGTAAGTAGGGTAAGGGAGTGGTTAAGGGACCATGAGATCCAGGTGTGACATGCGCGAGTGAATGAGACCCGATCACTGGAGTTATATGCAAAGGTTAAGGAGCAGTGGAAGAAGAATTGTATTTTAAGGCGGGGCTTAAAAATAGCAAGCTGAAGTTAATTATTTGTGTTAGGTCAGATGGGTCACCACTAGGTGGGAGAAGAAAATACCTAGGAGGGGTTAGGCAAGCTTCTGTTCCTTACTTCTATCTCATGTGCGGGAAAGAGGAAGATTTGGTTCATTTTGTGGGGAAGTGTAGTGAATTAATAGATTTAAGGAAAGAATTGTTTGGAGTTGAGGTTTGGGAGAGAGATGAGATAATGAGTTTATTATAAAGGAAAGATGTGAAAGGTATAAAGAGCGTTGAAATGTTTCTGACGATGAGCATAAAATAGAGAGAAAGGTGTCTCGAAGATTAGGGGTGAGGGTGATATTTCACTAGCCTATTATACTTTTGTGCCAATTTGTGTTTGTATGAAAGTGTCTTTGTTTTTGTGACCACGGCCCTTTGGGTTTTTGTGTCAATAAATTCTATTCTATAAGACTAACGTCTTGTTTCCAAATATTGAAAAGAAATATGTATATCATTGAACAGCTAAAAATCTAACATGCACCCAAATGGAACTGGAAATGCTTTTGATTAAAAAATTTCAAGATTAAACACTCCAAATTATTAGTTATTTGACTTAGCCTATATACAGGAAAATATTTTTAGAAAGATCAATTAGACTATCCAATTATGGTTGACTATTGACACATCAATAAGCCCCTTTTCCTTCTGATTAAATAACGTCACTTTTCTTTTGCCTGACTGATTGCTGAAATACTTGACTGTGTGATGGGCTTAAATTGCATGATACAATTATTTGATTTAGCTTTTTGTGTAAGTAGGAAATTTTCTGCTTGTTTCTATTCACCATTCAGGGTGGCAGTAAAATAGACAATTTACTCAATGAGGAAGTTCTTAAGAGTTTTATAACAACTAAAATAAAAATCATAGAAAATTCCGGTTTTCAGGAATGAATAGACCTAAGATGGAGCCAGGGGGCAAAAAAAAGTTTATATTTTTTTATCATTGGGTATTTTAAAGTATGAAACCAACAGAAAATGAGCGGGGCTGCCCCCTCCTCAACCCTCTGTTCTTTCCACTAAAGTTTTACATTAATATGTTGAAAACAATTGTGACTACACTTGTACTTGAGTAGTTGTTATGAAAGCTTTGGGGAAAGATATGAGATAAGATATATTTCAACCAATAAATACCAAAAATCATTAAATGATACAATCACACATCCCCACAAAGGCTTCATGGTCTTTAAAGAAGGGGGATCATGAAGCAAAACTTTTAAACATTAAAACATATAATATTTAAAACACTTAATAATAAAAATAGAGTAAAGTAAAAAGAAGAGACAGGAGAAAAGAGAGTCCATTTAGATATGAAAAACCTACAACTAAAATCAGGCAATGTGGGACTTCACAGACCAGGTGAAACAAATATATAAGTAAAATAGATGCACATTTAACAAATCACCGATTACCAAGCACATGCAAAGATATAAAGTGAACTGAGATTTAAGAGCGGTTTAAAAGCACATGGATTTGCAAACTTTTACAACTAGTCCCACCTTCGCATGAAAAGAGGCTGTACTCCATGAACTTGACTGGAAAGTAGACGTCCAAATGGTAGGAATATAAGGAATATATAGTCGGATGAAAGGAAAGAAAAGAAGTTGTATGATAGTTCCGTCATTCAGCTTTCTGGAACTTTTAATGCATGAATGTGGAATTTGTAAGTAAAATTCTGATCAAGAAAGACTCCAATGAATCGAATATAACCACTTTCAGATCTCTGCAGAGTACCACTTGATGTATGCATCATGTGAATACTCGGAAAACCTGTCAAACCTTTTGAAAAAAAAAACTAAAACTTAGACTTGGAAACATTGTCAAATACTTCACATTGAACCATGGAAGAGCTCTCTTAACTAGAACAAGACAATTTTTCTCCAGCGAAGCTTGACTAAATGCAACCGGAGATAACACACAGTCATCAGCGAAAGCAACTGGGCTGTGAATGGAGTCTGGCTGGAACCTGGGTTCACCAACACGGGTGGGAAGACACAAAGAGCGACAAAACTTCGGAACGCAAATTTCTTTTGCATAAAAATGATTATTTATATAAATTAAAATAAGTATTGGGCCAAGGATAGACCCTGGAGGGAATTCGTTTTCAATCTTAAAGTCATTAATAGAGTTCTCGTCAATAAAAATCTTCTTAGCCTATTTGAAAAATACGAACGGAACCAAGAGTGAGGGATTCCTTGTACTCCTATGTGGTTAAGTTTTCCTAGAAGAATGTCATGTGTTATGGTGTCGAACGCCTTCTTTCCGTCCAAAAAAGAGCAGTGGGGATTAAACCAGAATCTAAGACCTAGTGAATGAAACTAAGAAGCGAAGCACATGTATTCTCAGTCAAATGACTAACACAAAACCCAAACTGAAATTCACGAAGGAAGCCTTTGAGTCTTTAAAGCATGACCGTTTCAAAAATATTGCCAAATGCTAAGAGGAGAGAGAATGGTCTGTACTTCGAAGAGTCACTCCTTGAGCCATCTTTTATGGGACTATTATAGAACTGAATTGATAACTTTCCAGGTCTTTCTAACATCTTTCCCACATTCAGAAAAATTCCTAAAATAAAAATCAGATGTAACTCGATGAAAAATAGGTTTAAGTAGGTTCCTATAACTTTAGTTTTCATCCAGGTGATGGACTAGAGAAGAAGCTTTCCACTTTTACCAGAGATAACTCGTTCTTCTCCTGCTCTTGAGTAAACCGGAGTCATCCAAAAGTCTAAAGGCTCCGAATTTTTTTTTTGTCAACTTTACAAAGATAAGGGGTTTTTAATTTGGAGCACTGCAGACTTCACTGAATCTTAAAACAAATCAAATTGTGTATTAAAATCTGACAGAGTGAGACTCGTCCTATACTTGTTCAGTCAAACATAGTTTTAAATGTTGCTGATTCTTTGCCGAAAAATGATGAGTAATACTCATTTGCAATGCAGTTCTAGTAGACACAGGATCAGGAAGGGCTAACTTCGAAAGAATAGGAATGTTGGTCTGAAACGTCGCTTACCAAGACACAGCAACTAAGAATGGGCAAAGAAGACAAAATATTGTCAATTAGAGTAACTATTGTCTCAATTACTCTGGTAGGTATATGCGTCGTTGGCAGCTTATTGTAAGAAAGCATTACAACGAAGAAGCTCATTGACACAGAAGAATCATCCAAAATATTTAAGTTAATACTACCCATGACAACCATCTCACATGGCTGGTTTTGGACCTACTCTATTGTTTCATTGATAATATTTAAGAAAACTGGAATAAAACCGCTTGGAGCGCGATAAACCTCCCCAATAACCAACTTTTTTCCTGAGACTGAAGTTTCAATAAACAGTTATTTAAAAACTCCGTCCACATTCCGAGAAAGATCTCTACGAATGGAATATACAAATTTATCCGACACATAAAGAGCAAGGCCTCCCTTTTTTATCTGAGCTGGGTCGAGCCCTTCAGAAAAATGAATAGAATTTGAGGTGGAACTTGATGGTGTAATTTTCTTCAAGATTAACCGACCTTTGGAGGATCTTTTGCCCCTTTTTTTGAAAATTAGGCACCTTTTTGAGATTTTTAAATTTTTTTGGGTAGCTTTAAATCTAATAAAAACTGAATATTTAGAATCAAACAGTCGTGGTAACGAACTCCATGTCAGGAGTCACTCGTGCTAGTAGTGACGAAACTCCGGAAAAGGAGTTTTCATAACAATAAATTTCAATATAATGGCCTTAGATATTCCTGAGATATTGAATGCGCCAATTTGACAACCAAGATGTATATAGTCTCTTTTACTTAATTTAACATCTCCTGAAGGTTTCAACTTAATGTCTTTATTCATTCCAGAGATATCGCTGGTATGCCATTTTGATAATCTGGATGCACATAGCGTCCTTTCATTTAGTTATACATCTTCCCTAGCATTCACTGAAAGTTTCACCTAAATATCCTTAATCGTTCCTGTGACATTGAAGATACACTATTTTGACAACCTGGATCTTTAGTGTTTTTTTATAAATTTCAACATCCTCCTCAATATTCAATGAAAGCCTTAATTTAGTAAACTTAGTCATTCCTGAAATATTGCAGATAAGCCATTCTAAAGAAAACTCAATGTAAACAGTATAGGCGGATTTAGTTTAGCATTCCCCTCAATATTCCCTTAAAGTTTTCGACTGAAAGAAAGAATTCCCTGAAACAAAGAACCTTTCGGCTATTGAGAACAAAATGGCTCTCTCATGATTTTGATCTGATGTTTCATGAAACTACAGAGGGGCAGGCTGCAAAAAAGACAAGGAAGGGGCTATGATTGCCTTAAAATTACTTTCGACTCTGAAAATAGCACTAAAACTTTCAAATTCCAATGGAAGTAGTCGCCTCTGAGGTTTCTCTAACCACGCCTTCCATACGAAGTTGTCTTGGGAATAAAACTAAAAGCACACTGAAGGCCTATGGCTCTTTATTCCTGGCAACGTGAGAGCATTGTCACTGAAAGCCAAACTTTAATTTAAAGAGTCTGATTTGAGGGGGTGGCGATCTCCTTCCATTTAGGAAGACCCTGGGTGTGGTATTGAGAACTAACAGAGTAGAAAAAAAAATTCAAACGAAAATCAAAGAGCAATATTAAAACTTAACCTATAGAAATTGTTTTCCATATGAGGGGGTTGGGGGCTACCTTTCTAAAACTACCGCTATTTAAACTTTGACTTTTTGTCTTCAGTGCTTTGAAAATAAGAATGACTACTCGAATAAAACTGATCCCATAAATCCTTTCAGCAGAGGACTACTAGACTTTAGTATAAAGAGCAATGGTAGACAAGCGATATCGATTTTCGTTTTAAGTTTTAATGTCCATATTTAGTTTAATTTAAAAACTGTTCTTTTTTTTGATCATCTCAAAAGTAGATTTTTTGAATGTATATATCCAAAGAACAGTTTGTTTATTAAAATACCTTGTTCGGGAGTTTTAGCTGCTATGTGCACAAGTAGCTCCGTGATTATAGGACTTTACCAGGAACTGTTTGAATGGCGCTATTAGTTCCTAGATTTAGCTTCCATGTTTTTTTTTTAGCCCACTTTGTATGGAAGGCAACCAACTTCCTCCCATACCGTTCTCAGTTAACCCCTCCAATACCCTGACTGAATATTTAAATAACCGTTTTTTCAGAACAGTCAAGAAGTTTCAATAAATAGCCTATGTCTTCGAGGACGACTTGATCCTTCGAGGGTGACTATCCGTAATATTTCAGGAACGGTTCAGGATATTAAGTTGGAACTTTCAGGGCATAGCCCTGTGGCAGCACAATGGATCAATCGTTTGGTTGGCAATACGGGGCCCTGGTGTGGCCAGTTACTTGGTTTGGGACGCGGGTCAGTGGTGTGACTCTGTAAGCTTAGCCAGAGTCGACCCAGCTCTAAATGGGTACATGGAGAAATCTGGGGAAGGTAAGCAGGAAGGGTGTGCGACAGCACAGGATGGCTGGCCCCCAGCCCCCCATTGCACTTCCTGGCTGAAGGGCCACGAAACGGAGATCAGCACTAGCGGTTTGGACCTTAAGGGTTTAGTGCCGTCATACTTACTTACTTACTACTTGTCCCTGCAAAAAAAGATCCAACAACTGAAACGTCGAATTGACACCCTGTGTGCCAGCAATGGCTGCTAAGGATCTTTATTAATTATGCTTGTTCAGGGCATGATGGAGGGGGGGGGGAATGTAGAATTAAATGGAAAGACAGCATGTGAATCCAAGTTTTCAAGACGGTGTATATGAGAAATCTCAAGAACAGCTAAGGGAATTAAGTAGAAACTTGCAGAGAATGTTGAACTAAATAAAAAAACACTATCTGCATCCAGGTTGTCAAGCTTATCTATTTTCAATATCTGAGGAATTGCTAAAGATGTTAAGTTGAAACTCTCAGGGCATGTTGAGGGTGATGTGGAGCTAAATCAAAAGACATTATGTACATTCATGGTGCCCAAGGGTGTAGGCTATATGTAATATCTCGGGAACAGCTGAGGGTATCAAATCGAAGATTCGAAAGAATTTTTAAGGGGAAATTGAACCTGATTAGTAAGCACTTCGTGGGTCCAGGTTGTCAAAAGTGTGCATCTGTGATATCTTAAAAACAGCTGAAAATTTTAAGTTGAAACTTTCAGAGAGTTTTGAGGGGGAATTAAAACTAAATCAAAAGACACTATCTGCAACCAGGTTGTCAAAAGGACGTAAATGTAACATCTAAGGAATGGTTATAAGAGTATTGCGTTGAAACTTTTGGGGCATGTTGAGGGGGATGTTTAACTAAAGCAAAATATGCTAATTTTGTTTGTGTTGTCAAGAGGGCGTATCTCCAGCATTGCAGGAATGGCTATGGATATTAAGCTGAAGCTTTCAATCGATGATGAGTAGGATGCTGAACTAAAGAACTAGACACTATCTGCATCCAGGTTGTCAAAATAGTGTATGTGCAATATCTTAGGAACAGCCTAGGGAGTTTGAAACTTTCGTCGCATCAATATGTGACAAATATCTTAGAAACGGTTAAGGGTATAAAGTTGAAACTTTTAGGGAATATTGAGGGGCCTATTGAACTGAATTAGAAGACACTATATGCATCCATGATCTCAAATGAGCATATCTGCAATAATTCAGGATCGGCTAAGAGATTAAGTTGAAATTTTCAGAGAAGGTTGAAGGGGTGTTGAACTAAACCAAAAGACACTATATGCATCCAGTTTGCTACAGGGTGTGTCTGTAGTATTCCAGGAACAGTTCTGCTGAACGTATTATGTTGAAACTGTCGGGGAATTTTGAGGATGTAGAATTAAAATAAAAGCCACTCCATGTCAAAATTGTGTATCTGCAACATTTCAGGAATGACTAAAGGTATCTAGTTGGAAGTTTCAGGGAATGTTGAGGGGAGATGTTTAACTATTTCAGAAGACAGTAGGTACATTCATGTTGTCCAAGGTTGTATATGTGATATCTCGGAGTGGCTAAGGGCTATCTTAGGAATGAATAAGGGTATTAAGTTAAAACTGTCAGGTAATATTAAAGGGTATGTTGAACTAAGTCAAAAGACACTATCTGCATCCAGATCTTGAAAAACATATGCAATATCTCAACAATTCCTCAAGGTATCAAGTTGAAACCCAAGGTATGTTGAGGCGGTTACTGGATTTAATCAAACGGTGCTATTGGCATCTGAGTTGACAAAAGAACTTGTTTCCAATAACTTTTGAATGGTTAAGAGTATTAGGTTGAACCATTAAGGTTATTTCTAAGGAGATGTTGATTTTAAACAAAGTACACTAGTGCAGCGGTCACCAACCTGTGGTCCATGGACCACTGGTGGTCTATAAAAATGTTAAGGTGGTCCACGAAGAAAAGGGACCATTATTATATAGTACCTGTTTTTTTTTAGATTTTCATGAACATAAAAAAAAGAAAAAAAAGTCAAGGAAATAAAAACTTAAACATCACGTTTATTATTATACAGCTTTATTGCGACTGAAAAAGCTAAAAGAAAATTGACATGGGGGTTTTGATGACACATTTAGCGATTTCTACAGCTGTACGTTGTTGAATCAACATATTTCCATGTCAGGCTGTATTGAAAGATATCTACTGCTGTACGTTCTTGAATCAGCATAAATCTATGACAGAATACATTTCCGTTTGGTTTGTTATTTCTGCGAACAAGTTTCATTCTGTTTCAATTTCCAATCCAGTCTCCAGTATTAGTGTAGGTGGGAACTACACATTCCTGAATTTTCTGCGGCCCGATATAAGCTCCTTGAATACTTATTTGAGCAAGTTTTCTCAAAGTTGAAACATGTGACGTGCACAACTATTAGTTTGACAATTATTTAGCTAATTGACTTTCGTGAAACTATTGAGCTTTTTACATGCAAGGGTATTTTTATTTATTTTTTTACTGTTTCTCCTAACTTTGTATTTTAAAACATATTTACGGCCCTGCTGATTGCCAAGCAATGTTGAATATGGCACTTCAGAAAAAAAGATTGGCCACTCTTGCGTATTAGATTCTCTTGTTTAAAAAATTAGCTCCCTCCTAACTTTTCTGTTGGAGATACAGAGATAGCTAAAAATCTCTTTGACAATTTAGATACAAATTACTTAAATTCAATTCAACCATTCTATTCAATTCAACTTGATAAATATACAAACGTCAGTAACAAAGCACTTCTCCTTTGTTTTTTAAGGGTTGAGTTTCAAGGAGAATTACAAGAAGAACTTCTTTGCTGGCTGTGCTTGCTGGATAGAACAACTAACTTTGAGATTTTTTAAGCACTTTATAGTTATTCTCCAAAGCACAAAAATTGAGCGGAAAAAATGTATTAGCAGTTGTACAGGCAGTGCTGCAAACATGACTGGACATTGCTCAGGAGCTGTTGCAAGAGTAGAAAATATTCTTCACCTATATATTCTCTCTACCCATTGTATTATGCATTGTTAGTAGCTTGTGGTAAAAAAAAAAATTACCCCTGATTAATCGAAGCATTATATAGTGTCATAAAAGTGTGAATGAAATTAGACATACAGATCTGAACTCTTGGATGTTTGAAATGCTCTGCAAAGAATGCTATACTTATCTTGTTCTTCACGCTGAGGCAAGATGGCTATCGAAGGGCAAAATACTGAGCCGACTGGTCGTCTTCGTGAAGAAATTGGATTTTTTTTCAGTAGCAAAATAATCCGAAATTTTAAGGATTCTTGCCCGAAGATGAGTAGATAGCAAGCAAGGACAAATTTGCAACACATATCTTTGCAACATATCTTTGCAAGGACAACTTAAGGATATGTTTACATTACGAGGAAAGATAGATGCTTTTCGAAAGAAAATATCACTGTGGTAATTGTGGTTGGCGGATGAGATCTACAAGTGTGTATAAATGTTGATAAATGTATGGGAGAGAAGGATTTTCAACAGTCATGGGGTATCCATGATTATTCGACAGAATATACTGTCACTCACATAATATTTTCATTCGTATTACCCAAGGGAAGAAGATCCCAGACCTGGAAATATGTAGATAATGGCTCTATTTGCACCTAACATCGAGGAAGACAAATAAAGTATGAAGGAAAAAGAAGACCCATCGATCTTTCTTCTGATTAAATAATAAAAAAAATAAGTTTTTTTTTTAACTGAAAGTAAGGAGCGACATTAAAACTTAAAACGAACAGAAATTATTCCGTATATGAAAGGGACTGTCCTCTCCTCAACACTTCGCTCTTTACGCTAAAGTTTTTTACTGTTTTAAAAAATACAGTTGTGAGACAGAGTCAAACTTTATTGTAAAGAGCGAGGCGTGTGAGGAGGGGACAGCCCCTTTCATATACTGAATAATTTTTGTTCGTTTTAAGTTTTAACGTCGCTCCTTACTTTCAGTTAAAAAAAAACTTGTTTTTTTTTATTTAGTTTCTGAACGTTTTTGAATTAATGCAGCTTTGATTTTGGCTCACCGTACATGAATAAATAAAAAGAAATTGGCACATTAATTTTCCTTTTTTTGGCTAAATGGCTTTCTCGAATTTTGTTCTGACGTAACTTACGAATTAACTTACGTAACGAATTTCTATATTTGTATGCTTTTATTACATATATTAGGGAGTTTGCCCCCTAGTCAATACCTCGCTCTTTACGTTAAAGTTCGAATTTTGTTCGAATCAGAAGCCCCTGAATCACAAAAGTCGTTTAATTAGAATAAATAGCTCTTTTGAAAGTACTAAAAAGCTTTAGCGTAAAGAGTGAGGTATTGACTAGGGGGTAAACCCCCTCATATACGTAATAATTTCTGTTCGTTTTAAGTTTTAATGTTGCTCCTTACTATCAGTTGAAAAAAAACTAGTTTTTTATTTAATTTCTGATCGTTTTTTAAATAATGCTGGGAAATCCGGCGCCCCCTTCATAGAAAAGTCCTTTGTCCCAAGGAAACATCCTCCATTGAAAGATTCTCCCCCTTAACCCCTACTCCGACACCCCCCCCCCCTACCAGAAAAATTCCTCCTGAATACGCCTGTATACTTCCCGATAACCAATTCTATATGTAAACAATGGGCCAAGTTTATAACTTACAGCCCTACCCCCGGGAACTATGGGGGATTAAGTCATCTTCAAAGACATATTAATTAGATTTTCGACTATGCGGAACAAAATGGATATCTCAAAATTTTGATTGGGTTACTTTGGGAAAAAATAAGCGTGGGAGGGGGCCAAGTCGCCCTCCAATTTTTTGGTCACTTAAAAAGACACTAGGACTTTTAATTTCCATTCGAATGAGCTCTGGCACGATGTTCTAGGACTGCTGGATCGATATGATCATCCCTGGGGAAATAAAAAAACAAACAAACAAATAAACACGCATCCCTGATCTTTCTTCTGGCAAAAAATACAAAATTCTTAATTTATGCTGATACGAGGAGCTTGGAAAGGCTCGTAGGAAATGAGAACCTATAGTAGGTGTCTCTGATACGCCAAACCTAACGGGGTAAATTTTATTTTGGCTTTATAACTTTTAAGGAGTGTTTTCCCCTTTTTTCAAACATATCACAAATTTTCTCAGGTGCGTACCTTTTGATGCGTAAGAATAAACTTGATGAAACTTATACATTTGAAATCAGTATAAAAATCGGATTCTTTTGATGTATCTATTGGTATCAAAATTCCGGTTTTTAGAGTTTCGGTTACTATTGAACCGGGTCACTCCTTACTTACAGTTCATTACCACGAACTGTTTCATGACAGTCTCAAATTAAAATTGAAATCCTCTTTATCAAGAGCTAATTTCATGGTATTTCTCAAAAATGAATACCCATTAATGAGTGAGAAGATAATGAAAATGTTGATTCAATTTTCAACTACATATTTATGTGAAAACGTTATAATCTGTGACAGTAATTAAAACTTGGTACCATTCTCTGCTTGAAATAGATGCAGCCCTTTGTCTTGCTGTAACATTATACTACTACTACTACTACTAACAACTCACCGCAGAACCAAGCCGCCTGAGGCGAACACAGCTACGCACGCTCCTCCTCCATCCCAATCTATTCAAAGCCTCCCTTTTTACACCCGCCCATGAAGTTCCCATTTCCTTTAAATCTTTCTTTATGACATCCTCCCACCCCAGATGAGGACGACCTGCTTTCCGTTTAGCCCTAGACGGTTGGACGAAAAGAACAATCTTCGGAAATCTGTCATCCTTCATCTACACAACGTGCCCTAGCCACCTCAACCTTTCTTTCATTATAGCCCTGGAGAGCGGTATTGAACCACATTTTTCGTATAGCCTATTGTTTGAAATACGGTCAGTTGGCCGGGTGCCCAGTGCAATCCTTAAGCAATTTCTCTAGACAACATCTAGCAACCCATCATCCGTTTTTTGAAGTATTTTTGTTCAGGACCATATTTGACCACTGTCATTTCTGTAGCTTCTAATATTCTAATTTTGGTTTGCAGACTTATCTTTCTATTCTTCCAAACTTTTTTCAAATGTGAAAAAACAACCTAAGCCTTGGCTATTCTATTTTTAATATCTTCATTGTTCCCACCATCTTTGTTTACAATATTACCAAGGTAAGTGAAGATGTCCACCTGATCGATATTTTCGTTACCCGACGTCAACTTTTCATCTTCACCTACTCATAGCATCAACGGCTTTGTTATCTTAACATTAATTTTCAACCATATTCTAGCCCCTTGACTCTCAAAACCTCTAAAACCTCATCCATTTTGCTCACACTTTCATCTAGGATGCTTAAATCATCAGCATAATTTAAGTCCTGGAAAGTTTTTCTTCCCCATTTGATTCCATGGTCTCCCATTTCCTTTCCTGTGCTCCTTCAGACAAAGTCCATCATAATAATCCAGATAAATTGGGATGGAACATAACCCAGCTTAACTAATGATTTAATACAAAAACACCTGCTAACATCATTTCCTACATTAACAGTAGCAGTGTTATTCTCGTACATAGTACTAATCACTTTAATGCATTTGTCTGGTATACCATACAAGGATAAAACCTTTACTAAAGCTCTTCTATCAACAGAATCAAACGCTTGCTCATAATCTATGGAACTGTAGACCAAAGGTGTTTAACAACGCTGACGTTTCCCAATTTTTAGCAATAGAGTGAAAACTGGGCTAAAATATCCTCTAAATGTTCTAAGGTTACACCGTTCTCCTTCTGAAATGTTGCCTGCTGGATGTCTCAATCTAAAAAGCTTCATACTTACAAATAATTTGTTGGTTATAGAAACCATAATAATCCCTCAATAATTTCCACACTCACTTTTATCACCTTTCTTATAAAGTGGCTTAATTAAGGTTTTCCTAAAATCGTTAGGTACTTCCCCTTTTTCAAAAATCATATTCATAATCTTCAGTAACTTATTTCTAACCTCAGAGCCACCATATTCAAGAAACTCATTTACCACCCTATCAGCACCTGCAGCCTTATTATTTTTTAGTCCTTTTAGTACTGTCGCTAATTCCTCCTCACAAAACAAATCTTCCTTCACATCGAATGTATCACAAACTTTTTCATTTTCCTCTATATCTCTTCCTATAACGCTATCTCGGTTAAGCAAATTCTCAAAATTTTCGGCCCATCTCTCTTTAGTTTTTTCCTTATCGCTAATTGCGGCCCCATTCCTATCTTTAACTGGGCCAAGTCCGGATATATATATATATATATATATATATATATATATATATATATATATATATATATATATATATATATATATATATATATATATATATATATATATATATATATATATATATATATATATATATATATATATATATATATATATATATATATATATATATATATATATATATATATATATATATATATGATATATATATATATATATATATATATATATATATATATATATATATATATATATATATATATATATATATATATATATATATATATATATATATATATATATATATATATATATATATATATATATATATATATATATATATATATATATATATATATATATATATGTATGTATGTATGTATATGTATATATTTGCATTTGTGTGTATTTCCTATTAACTATATTAAAACTTTCCTGATTATCATGTATGGATGTATTTACTGCACCTTTTTTTTTCAAAATCCATATTAGTGGTCCACCAAATAAAAAAATATACATTTAGTGGTCCATGAACTTCTAAAGGCTGGTGACGACTGCACTAGTGCATCCAGATTGTCAAAAGTGCATATCTAAGATATCTTTAGAACGTCTGAGGGTGTCAAAATTAGGAAATTTTAAAAGTATTGATGGGGATGTAGAAATAAATCAGAAGACATAAACTGCATTCAGGTTGTGAAAAAGGACATATATGCAATATCTAAGGAATGGTAAAGGGTGTTAAGTTGAATCTTTCAGGGAATCTTGGAGAGGATGATGAACTAAATAAAAGATACTGTGTGTATCCATATGGTGAAAAAGGCGCATATGTAATATCTTCTGAATGGCTACGGATATTTGGCTTAAACTTTCGGGGAATGTTCAGGAAAAGTTTAACTAAATTAACAGGCATTATATGCATCCAGGTTGCCAAAATTAGTATCTGCAGTATCTCAGGACCAGCTAAGAGCTATCTAAGGAATGGCTAAGGCAAGTTGCAAGTGTCAGGGAATTTGGAGGGGCATATTGATCTAATTCGAAAGACACTATTTGCATCCAGATCGTCAAAAGGGCATATCTGGAATATCTCAATAATAGCTCAGGGGATCAAGTTGAAGTTCAAGGGACAATGAAGAGGATAAAGAGCTAAATCAACAGATACTACCTGTATCTGGGTTGTCAAAAATGGGTGTGTTTGTACATCCTGATAATGCCTAAGAGCATTAAGTTGAAACTTCGAAGGCTCGTTAAGGGGGATATTTAACTTAGTAAAAGGTTGTCAAAAAGGACGTATTTGCAATATCTAAGGAATGGTTAAGGGTGTTATGTTGAAAACTTGAGGGTATACTGGGGAGGACTTGGAACTAAACCAAACAATACTGTATTCGTCCTTGCTTTCAAAAGGGTGGATATGCAATATCTGACTAATAGCTACGATTTTTCAGTTTTAACTGTCGGGGAATTTTTAGGAAAGGTTGAATTAAATCAAAGGTATTTTGTACAGCTAGGTTGTCAAAAAGTAGTATCTGCTATATATCAGGAGTGGCTAGGGGCTATCTAAGTTAGGACTAAGGATATTAAATTAAAACTGAGAGGAAATGTTGAGGAGAATGTTGAACTAAATCGGAAGTAATTATTTGCATCCACGTCGGCAAAAGGGCGTATCTGCAATATCTCAATAATTACACAGGCCATCAAGTTGAAATTCAAGAGATATTGAACTAAGTGGAAAGATAAGGCTACTACCTTCATTCATGTTGGCAAAAATACGTATTTCCAATCTCCAGGAAACGGTGAAGGATATTAACTTGAAACTGTCAAGGTTTGTTGAGGAGGGATAATTAACTCCATCAAAAGACACTAGGTGGAGACATGTTGTCAAAAGAGTTTATCAGCAATTGTATTAAAAGACCTTTGATTTATTTGTAGTTTAAATTATTCGATTCACCTCTGTTTTTTTTAAGATGCTTAAGTAAATAAAAATTCTATAGTTTTTAATGCAAAAGTAATTTTCAACCTTGGAAACCTACACATCTAGTACCACCGTTTCGTCTTGTTTTATGTAGTGCTAGTGTCACCATACTGTATATCGCTTTAGGACTTGTTCTAAACAACATTCATAATTTATCCGATTATTTCCTACATTAGGTATAAATACATTTTTAAATTGAATTGGCCTGTCATCACAAACAAGAAAAATCAAATATTTTCAAGCTATAAAAATGGGATAAGGCTAAGGCTAAGGAGTACCACCGTTTCGTCTTGTTTTATGTAGTGCTAGTGTCACCATACTGTATATCGCTTTAGGACTTGTTCTAAACAACATTCATAATTTATCCGGTTATTTCCTACATTAGGTATAAATACATTTTTAAATTGAATTGGCCTGTCATCACAAACAAGAAAAATCAAATATTTTTAAGCTATAAAAATGGGATAAGGCTAAGAATCCCCCCCCAAAAAAAAAGAAGAAGAAAGAAATGGCTGCCATTTTGGACTGATCTTCACAATGCTCAGTGCCAAACAACATCAGAAACGAAAAAAATGGCAAAAACACTTCAAAGTAGAACATCAAAACATCAAAGTACACTCTAAACTAAAACATCAAAACATCAGAGTATCAAAGTAAAACAGCAGAAAATAAAATATTACAACGAATTGAAAGGCAAAGTCTCAGAAGCAATAAAACTTAAAAATATGTAAATGAATGGTATCCTGAGTCCATGGAAATGAAATAAAGTTTGTTTGTTAAAAAGTTTTAGTTAAAGAAAGGTTGGGAAAAATAATAAGAAAGAACAAGCCACCAATACAGCAAAGAGAAGAAAATATCTTGAGAATCTGTTTTTATTTTACCACATCGATTCTACAAAACTGAATTGCTAATATTAATTTCTTTATTATTCTTTCAGACAATGAATCTTGGAGGAGTCGTTGCAATTAACAAAAGGGCATTTGCCCTTCTGTTATGCGGCTGTTTCAGTGTTATCGTTGTTTATAACCTCTTAAAATATGAAGATGCAAAAATTCGTGAAGAACTAGTAGAAGAAGTGGAAGAGAAATATCACATTGGGATCCACAAGCCTCTCACTTCATCAGATTTAAGTACTGTAGTCAGCCTTAAAGATCTTCTAAAATTAGCAGTTGAAGCAGTGATAAAGGGCGGTGAGCAGGTGAAAAATGTGAAAGAAAAATCAGATCTGAAAGTTATCATTAAAGGGAAGACTAAAGAAGGAGTCATAGACCCTAAAACTCAAGCCGATATGCTGTCTCATCAGGTTATGACAAGTGTTTTTCAGGAAAAAGCTCGAGGCGTAAAGGTCTGTATGATAAGGCTAATTTAGTATTTAAACCCAAGTAACTTGCAAACATTCCAGAAGCCTAGCATTAACTTGATAGATATGAGTTAAAAAATTCGTAGGACGTTGAAAGTTTCACAAATCATTTAACCCTTCTATTTGGAAGAACCATTCATCGCAAGTGGCTGATAGACTTTTTATATGTTAAACAGCCCACATAAATTGAAAGGCGTCGATTAATAAATTATAGTAGCATAATGAGAAAGCAAAATTTGAAAGCAGATTTTCTCTGTTTACCCTGTTTTACTATATTTGATTTCCAAATCTTGACTGTTACTCTTTAACAATTCATAGTAGAAAATCGGATGCACAAATATTGAATATGTTACAATATCTAACATAACTTAATGTCAATTAGGAATGTCAAATGTTACTAGGAGTGGTGCACCATGAAATACAGTCTTGGAAAAGTAAGTATTTACATCAAGGACACAAGTTAACGCTTTAAAAAAGAATAAATAAGATGGCTCATTTCAGGATCGTTTCTAGTTGGCTGCCTTTCTACACTACCGTCTACATTTAGTGCGTGTGGCGAATATTAGTCTTAGTTTTTCAACTAAGGGGCGGCTAGGTCAGTATTTTTGTTATGAAGTAAAAGAAAACACATTTTAGCAAATGAAAGTAAAGATCGATGTTGAAACTTTATAAGAACAGACATTGTCATAAATATGAGGGAGCTGCCTTTCCTTTGAAGCCCCACTTATCAGTATAATAAGAGTATTATGGATTCTAATAGATAGGAAGCTTATACAAAGATTGCAGCGAGTAGGCTGCGTCTTGTCTTAATTAAATAAAAAACAAGTTTTTTTTTCAAATGTAAGGAAAGAGCGATATTAAAACTTAAAACGAATAGAAAGTATGAAAATTTTGTCTCATTTCTTTCCTTTTCAATCCCAAGGACCATTAGACTGGAGTAAGAAGTATTGATAAATGACTGCAAACCTTTAGCGTTAAGAGCAGGTAGCTGAGGAGGGTCTAGTCCTTCTCATCTAAGGAGTAATTTCTATTCGTTTCAAGTTTTAGTGCTGCGCTTTTCTTTCATTTGAAAAACCCTGTTTTTTTTTATTTCTGTTGATTTTAATAGCACATCCAGGGCTACACCTAAAGTGAAGAGGGCTAATTATCTCTGAAACGCGACTCTTTGACCCAAAATTTGACTTTTGCACAGCAATGCTTCAAGAAAAATAGTTGATTTAGTGCATTAGCTTTCAGAAATAAAGTTTAATTATTCAAGAGAAGGAATTATTTCCAAAAACGAGTGCTTTCGCCCTCTTAGGCTTCGTCCGTAATTATCTGAATATTCATTCACTTATGAGAAAAAAGAAAAAAAAAATACATTTTATAGATAAAGGCCTTTAGGATCCTCATACTTTTTGAATTTCGTTTGCTTAATTTCCATCGAGACCATACCCTGTTTGGGCGATGTTAATTCCTATTTCTGCAATTATGCAAATGTTCATATGGTACAACTTTAAAATTAAACACTTTGCATTTTAAGGATCAACTTGAATTAGCGTGTTGTATGTCTTGTAATCAAAGCTTTGTTTTAGCCTATAGAAATTTGGTTTTTGTATACAAAGGTCGCTCTTTGCTTATAGTTTGTCATTATAAATTCCTTGTGCACTGAACATGGAAAAGTAACAGAATAAAAAATAATGCATGGGATGGGAGGTATGTATGCACATTTTCGTATAAAACTTCCTATCGTGGTAATTAGGTCTTTAGAAATAGTTTTCAAAAAACCTGGGGATAGTGGTATATTCCCCTCGGATTAATTCTTTTCTTGAATTCACCAAACTTGATGATTACTCAGAAAATATTCCAGTCCGACCACTGACTCCCCACAAAAGGGGCAAGCATGCCTAACTCCTGATTCATATGATTCCAATAGATATTTTTAGGCGACGCTAGAGTGTTGTCCCTGATTAATTTTTCGCGATACGGATTTCAAACGGTGAGTTTTCTATTTGTCCTAATATCAACAACAACACTACGAACAAAGAACTACATAATAAAAACACAAGCTTTAGAAGGATTGTAAACATGAGCTACTACAAATAAGAGTAGGGCTAGTACCTCATTAAACCCCCTTAAAAGGCTTGTGTCGGTAGTGATCTACGAAAAGCGATATGAATTTCGAGCGTTTTTTTTTTTTTTAATTTTTTAAACATTAACAAAAAAAGTGAACAAGGATAATTTTTGAAGCAATTTGTTTTATTATTTTTTAAACTATCTTTGAATTGGTCAATGAATAATCAATTCAGCAGTTTTTTTTGTACATTTGATCTGAAGGCATTTATAAGGATGAAGGTATTTTTGGAAGTTTACTGCATATCAAACTAATGTAACTAGTGAGATTGTTTAAAATTTAACGATGCATACAGAAAATTATTCCTTGAAGCTTGAGCAGTTTTTATTTTTCAGAGCTTTAGTCGCAAAAGGAAAATTGTTTAAAACACAATTAATTTTCAGTCAAAATCAAATAACACTCTAGCCTTTAGAGGGCTTAATTTAGGTTTTAGTAGTTTCATTCATTTTAGGTGTATGTGGTCTTTTTTTACGTGGCTCGTGACCCAACCTGAATTTTTTTATGCATTGGGGTCCAATGGCCCAGGGACTTACAGGTATTATTGTAAAGTGTATGAGAGAAAACGTTTCCTTTTCGCACCTTTTTCGGGCGAACCATTTTTTTGTGCATGAGGTCCGCTTGACTCTAGAACTTAAGAATTGAAGTCTCATAAAACAAAAATACAGGTCTCGTTTTCGGGACTGTGTGGCTGCACCAGAAGTTTGCTTGCATGTTACTGTCCACCTGGCCCAGGTACTTACGATCATAATTTTCAAACAAGTGGAAGTCAAAAAACGCTTTGGTCCATTGTCGGTCTTGCCAACCCCTCTCCCACACTTTCAAAGATCCTAAGTCCTTTCGGGCCAGAGGATGACTGCTGAAATTTCCTTGCTAACCCAACAGAATTGTTATCAGGCCTATTTGGAGGCTCATGCGTTGACCCTAAAAAGTATTTCTAAATTAATCCGCTTGGCTCAGTGACTTACGGATGTAAGTTACAAGCTGTTTAGAAAAAATCGGTTTAGAATAAGCATTGGAAATGTAAGTTTCAAGTCGTTCGAAAAAATTTTTTTGTTGTACTAAGTGTAACATAACTACCTGTCTGAAAGCGCTGGTGGTGGAAGGGCGGATTTTGGAGGGATTATGGACCCTATAATCACCTCTCATGATACAAATTTCAAATATGTGCTTGGTGTGAGTCTTAACAAATTGCAACACATGAAGATGTATCTAATAATGGGAAACTTTGCTCATTTAGAGCCCTTGAAGGCACTTTAGTCATAATCCTCCCCCCTCCTCAGAGGTACATTTCTTGGATTGTTCTGGGTGAAAGAACTATATCAAAAGTTGTGTATGATTTCATTGGGATACAGAGATTTTTAGTTGCCAAAACTGTATTGAAAGGACCTCTTGCCCTTCGATCAAAATGAAGCCCGAGAACTTTCAACTTTTGGCCGAATAGACCGAAAACTTTTCTATTGCCATCCCCTCAGTATGGAGTGACCTTGTGCAAGAATACATACAAGGTATATCGTTTTTCACTTAGTTAAAGCTACTGCTTTGACTCGAACTTAGCTAGTTTTTGGATTTTATTTTGTTATTTAGTGACAACACCTTAAAAATATATAGATGGTTCTATACATGGTCTCCTCGCTTTTTGTAGTTTCTGTTTGTTATATAGATGATTTTATTTCTCCTTTTATTATAGGCAGCGCAATAGCGCTGTTTAAGTAAAGAGGGATATGGGCACAATGTATTATTTTTATTTTCTTTCACCAAGGTACTTCGTATAGAAGGCGATGTCGTAGAAACTTCGAAAGGAGCTCATTCGGTTAGAAATTATAAGTTCTAGCGCCCTTTCTAAGAGTCAAAAGTGATTGGAGGGCAGCCATTCCCCTCACACGTCTATCAATTTCAAAAACACATCCAATCAAAATTTTGAGAAATATATTTGAAAAGAAATGAAAGAAAGTCTTCTGGAACTTTCAGGGTATGTTGTGGTGGGTTTTGTACTAACGAAAAGTCAATACGTGTATACAACTAATACTACTCCTACGATTGCTGTAAGTAATGAGGCTAAGGGTATTAAGATGAAATGCTTAGGAGACGTTTCGGGGGGGGGGGGGGGAATTAAATGAAAAAATTATGGATTCTGGTTTTTAAACGGGCATATAAGTAACATGATAGCGTAGTACTGTCATAGAATCTTTTAAAGGAACTCATTCGATTGGACATGAGAAATTATATTGCCCTTTTTAAGAGGCACAACAAATTAGGGGAATAGCAGAAGCAGCCCCCCTCCCAAGCAAATTAACTCTCCAAATACATTCAATAAAACTTTTGAGATAGCTAGTTTGTTCAGCACAATTGAAAAGTCCAGTAACTTTGTGTCTCGAAATATTGGGGATGTCAAGCCCCCACAACTCTCAGAGCAGGGGCTGTAACTTATGCAATTTGCCAATTGTTTGTATGTAGTATTTGCTATAGGGAAAGAGGGCATGTTTGACCTTTTGTGTTCAAAAAGACCAAGCGCATTCAAGCGAAGCTTTCAGAGAATGTTGAGGGGGAAGTATAATAATTAAAATTCAAGTCATGACATTTATAGGAATAAATGTTTTATCTTTTAAAAATATTGTTTAGTATTGAGGTATGCATAAAGTTGAAGTTAAAGGTATGCATAAAGTTGAAGTTGAGGTATGCATAAAGTTAAAGTTTTATGTATTTTAGACAATGATACGACAGCCCTGACTCATCCATATCCCAACATCCAAGGGCTGCAATGCCCTTCCCCAAACTTTTTGCCCCCTTTTGTATACTTTTTTTTAAGTCTAATTTTTTTCATTTATTTTTTTTTTACTTTTTTTCCCTTTTTTTGCTTAGAAATTTTTTCAACTTTTTTTAATGTCTTAAAATGACATAAAATATACTTTAAATTCATTTGTGATATTTTTGAAATATGAAATGAAGCTGATGTGGATATGTTAGTCGTGATTTTTACAATTAGAAAAATAATGTTTGTATTAACACTTTTTTTACTTAGAATTTTTTCCGGGCTTAGAAATTTTTTCAGCTTTTTTTTCATTTTATTTTTGTGCGGCTCTCCCCGTGGTACTATATGGCTGGCTATTGACACTACCTAGTTTATTGTATGTTTCGATCAGTTTTTTTTTTACATTGGAAAGATAAACATTTGCATCATATTAAAAAAAGTGAAGATGAAATACTCGAAGAAAGTGTGTTCACATCATTAAAGTCATCGTTGCGTTGAATGCTGACAAAGACAAATATTTGAAGTATGAAACAAGAAGTAGTTGGGATCTCATTGGAAGTGTATGCGTGCACTGTCATGACGGAGAGAGATTAAATTTCTTTGGAGTACCGAAAAGATTCAACATAGTTGATGGTGGATGTATGAGAGTATCATTTCCATAGATGATAATGCTCAAAGAGAATGGAAACATAAAAATAATCGCCGATGATGAGGGACAACTTCGTGCTACTGTTGGTGGCAACACGTTACCTGTTGGTAGATCCTACAACCGTTTTGGTATTAACTTTCAGTTTAAAGCAAAGAGAAAAAGAAACGCCCACTGCTGCACTAATCTTATAAACCATATATTGTCTACGTACCAGAACTGCTATCTGTGTAAGAGTAATGTCGTACTAGACAGTGAAATCGAAAGCAGAATAAAAAGGGCATTGCCATACTGTATAACAAGGGGGTATAAAGATGAATTAATGGAAAACAAAGCGCATGTGAACACTATTACAACGTATGATCGTATACCAAATGATAAATTCAGCGAACCCAATGTCAAAACGTGTATTGAGCCTGTAAGTGACACCACAGTAGATATTATGTTTAAATCAAAGTCGACTAATGATTATTATAATGGTTACGAACTAAGCGAAGAGTAGAGCTGCACCATCAAGGTAGAACACGATGAATTATTTTAAAGGACAGATTCCTATTGTTCTAAGTTGCTCAATGACATTAATAATGTTTAATATTCTTTGTAACATTGTTTCATAAAAAATGTTGCATCTGATATCCTTAGCAATACTAGATCATTTTGAGGAACTTAGCTTTTAGCTTTGACAAGCAAGGATGCATATGATCAAACTTCATCTGATATCCTTAGCAATGTTAGATCATTTTGAGGAACTTAGCTTTTGATTTTGAGAAATAAGGATGCAAATCATAAAAATGCAACTGATATAATTAGCAAGGAATTTATCATTATTCAGTCAGACACAGATACTACTATCAGCTCACAAGTGGTATACTATAGTCTGAAATAGGTGAATTAGGTTGAGATGAATCGGATTCTTTTTGGAGTTAAAGAATTTTTGGAGTTACCACATATGAAGTGGTAATTTATCAAGATTCAGTCAGACACCGACACTGTTATCAGCTCAAAAGTGGTATACTAGAGTATGAAATAGATGAGTTAGGCTTAGGTGAATCGGATTCTTTTTTAGAGTTAGAGACATATGAAGTGGGAATTTGTCAAAATTCAGTCAGACACAGTCGGATTCTTTTTAGAGTCAGACATATGTAGAGGAAATTTATCAAGGTTCAGTAGACACAGACACTACTATCAGCTCACAATTGATATACTAGAGTATGAAATAGGTGAATTAGGTTTCGATGAATCGGATTCTTTTTAGAGTTAGAGACATATGAAGTGGGAATTGATCAATATTCAGTCAGACACAGACACTACTATCAGCTCACAAGTGAAATACTAGACTTTGAAATAGGTGAATTAGATTTAGATGAACCGGATTCTTTTTAGAGTTAGAGCCATTTGAAGTGGGAATATGTCAGGATTCTGTCAGACCCAGACATTACTATCAGCTCACAAGTTGTATACTAATTTCCCATCCTGAGCTTTAAGATCAAAACAGGTCTTATGAAATAAGAATTCCTTATTATACTACTGATAAAAATGTAATAATTTAATAAAATTTAATATTTAGTGGATAGTTCAATATCAATATCTAAATAATTTATGTTATCTTTATTTTTTCTTTCAGTAACCTTTAAAATCATACCTTTATCTAATTTTAGAAATTTCTTTTCAAAATCAGCTGCTTTAGAATCAAAACGCTTAGGTGCAAACAGGTCAACCATTTCACCTGTGCACTTGAACTCAGTCTCTGTAGCGAAACTGGTTAGAGCGCTAATTCAGTTTTGGCAGCCTTTGAAACATAAAAAAGATTATGTTAATTCTACTTTTAGGCCAGCTTGGCCGAGTTGGTAAAGCGGTTGACTGATCATCAATTGCGAACCAATAGTTCGACTCTCACTGTTACCTTGTGTATCATTTGACATGTCAATATGATCTAGCCCAGATCAAGGAGTAGGAAGCAGTAGGCTTCCCTCCTAACAAAAACCCTGCGGGGTTTGCCTCAGAGCCCAGGCTGATGTGAGATCACCAGCACAAAACAAATTTGATAACAGCCTGGGGGAGGGGTTTTGCAAAAATTAAAAACTTTTATTTTTATTTCATTATTTATTTTGTTTGAACTGGTTAAAGCGCTGAACCCGGAATCTGAAGGTTCTCGGTTCAATTGCAGTAACCAGCAAATTTTTTAGTGTTTCTATATTTCAAATGAAACACAACAAGATTAAAGGTATTATTTGAATAAATATTTGGATCATATGATAAAAGAATTTTTTTCATTTTAGATAGATTATATGTATGTACTATTTCTATTATCTGTGTTTTGGGTTTTTATCAATAAAACTAATTCATAAATTAATAATGAAATAATAAGCAAATAGCATACATATTTGAGACATATGAATAGAGACATATGAAGTGAGAATTTATCGAAACTCAATAAATCACTTAGGCTCCTGTCAGCTCCCAATGGGTAAGTCCTAATCATGAGTAGTTAAAATACGTTTAGACAAATCGGGATCCTTTTAGAGTTAAAGGCATATGAAGTGGGAATTTATCAAGATTCAGTTAGACACAGACACTAATATCAGGTCACTAGTGGTAGGCCTATGTTAGAGTCTGGGATGTAGTTTAAGTCCTTTCCCTAATATCATTGCATCCAATAAGCCATTCCTCTGTTCATCAAGGTGTTTTTTGAAATATTTCTTGTTATTTGAAACTTTTTTTTTCGAGATATCACATCATTTATGTCTCTTTGATTATAATCTATCCAATCTTTTCCATATTCAATCCATGTTCAAATTTTTTTAAATAATTCCTGTCAAGGTTTAATCATAGTGTTATGCATGCAACGAGCTTCATCTTTTATATTTTTTAAGGATTTCCTGAATATATGAGGATTGACACTATTTTTAGAGAAACTACTAATCTTACTACCTTGCTGTCTTGTATACAATAATTGTTTCTTATTGATCAACATTTATTATAGATACATTTTATTAATTAATATCATTTAACGTTTTTAAATCCGAAACATATTAAATATTATCTCCATTTACATCAATTAACCTACCTGATTGATCAGTTATTGTCATTTTTAGAGTGTTTATATATTCGTTTCAATTAATTGGAATATATTGCCTTTCTATAGCGTTCCAGGTTCTGTTTTTGGAGCAAAACTCCATATCACATCAGAGCATGTATTTCCATTCACCATTGAACTATCCATTAATAAACAGTGAATATGTACTTTATCAACATTTTTTGTAATATTAGGAACTTTAGTGCCTTCATTATATTTACTACTTAGTTCAACTCCCTTTTCAAATCCTAAAATAAAACATAAATCGAAACGAAATTTATAATAAAACGAAATTTGTAATTCTCTATCAAAATAATAACGAGTTTCATTGGATGATATACTGATTGAGCATCGATCTTGGGATGAATTAAAATAACGAGTTAAGAAATAATTTAAACCCTTTTCATCATATAATCCAGTGGGTATAAGGACGTTTATCCAGTCATCCTTATTTTTTCCCTGTATTCAAACGTATTGTTTTTAAATTGATCACTAATGTTGTACCATGGATACCATAGTGTACATTGAATTAAAGCTATTTCATAACCGGAGTTTTGATCTAACGTGATCGGATTGCTTTTATAAGACTGTTCGATTTCGTTTTTGTTATCACTAATAATAATCAAAACCATTTATTAGAAAAGCATTTTTCATCATAAAATTCAAATTCTGAGATAGTTGTTTTAAATATTATTATAGTCATTTTCCTTAATAGTTTTATTTTTTAACAATGAATCGAGCAGCTCAATAGCTTCATTTCTCACTTCATCAGATGTGTTTCCAGTAGCTCTCCTCCTTATTAAACTGTATAATTTTTCATTCATATCATTTGCATTCATGTAAATCCCAGTTCCTTGCTAACGTTGTTTAACATCGAAGTTATCTTTAATATCTTTTAACCTTCTTCTGTAGATCTTTACAAACTGATACTTGTTTCTAATTCACTTTTTCATCATCAATCCATATTTTTTCATCTTTCCTCTGTATCTTTGATTAAGTATTCCTGATTCATCTATTGCATCTTTTAAATATTGATAATTTTAGAAATAAAAACTAGGCATTTCGAAGTAGGATCCCTTAGGATCATTAGCAAGGATCCCAGAATCAACATTAGCAATGAAATTTTGTTTATTCGGGTGTAAAATAGCTTGACTTGAGCTAGATGGAAAACTTACTGCGTTGTTTAAAGATAGATCCAATTGTTGTAATCGTCTTCTTAGATCAGTGTATTTTCGTGTTATTTATCAGTGATAATATTTGTAATTTTCTTCTGCTTCAATGGTTGGAGCACCCAACTTTTCAGCATAGTCACGAAGTCCGGCTTGCTCTAAGTAACGTTCTTTAACTATGTTTCTTTGAATTTCTTTACTTTTTACTATACTCGCTAATAATTTATTCAAATTTATAGGATCCATTTATAGAATGAAAGATTTGATTGAATAACTTTCGAGAGATCTTTTTCGTAAAAACCACCCATAATGAGTTCACCAGTTTTGTCCCACATTTCATACATTATAGGGGTTGTCACTGCATCTTTTTGAAACACTTCAGTTGTGTAATTGGGTGGGTAACTTTTATCAAAAACACCCTTTCTTTTACTATTTCTAACCAAATCACCAATATTGAATTCGTTTATGGATGGTTTTGAACTTCGACATCAAGAAATAAATTAGTGTACATTTTGTTTTCATTTCTTTTTTTCTCGCTTCTATTGGTTTCATTTTGATGGATCGATGATAAGAATTGTTATTATTGTTAACGAAAGAGGGTAATACGTCTATCCAACGATTTGTGTTATTATGAGTAAAATATTTCCATAATTTCTCTTTGGTTGTTCTATTAAACGGTTCAACAATTTGAGCTTTCAGTTCACCTCCAGATGAGAACCAATGAACTTCATGACTTAAAAAATACTTGAACGTGTTTCATAATAAATTCTTTACCTTTATCTGTTTTTAATTTTTAGGTTTTCTGTTTGTAAATAAATCCGTAAAAGCATTAATAATTTCCTTAACTGTTTTATCCTTCAAAGGATTGCACCAAGCATATTTACTCAAACAGTCGATGACTGTAAGAATATAATTAAATTATTATTTGCGCTTTTATACTGCTGCATATCAACCAAATCTTCTTGCCACTAATCATAGACACTGTGAATGTAAACGCGTCTTTTTTTAAACTTATGATAAGCTGGATGTTGTAAAGAATAACTATTTTGGTTTTGCACCACTTCTTTGATTTTAGTTTTTGATCCAGTAAAACCATGTTCTTTTAATTTTCTATGTAAATCATCAATCCCTGAAAAGTTTGAATAATAGAGTTCTAAAATTTTGTGTTTTATGCTACTCTTGCCAGTACAAATACCACTTCCTTTTATCCATGATTTTTGCTCATTGCTTCCATTTAAAAAAAAAGGATTTTTCTTGCAACCACAAAGTGCACAAATATCTTTAATCATTGGCACACCCTGTCTTTTTGAAACTGCCCGAGTCAAAAACTCAGTTGCAGAAACCTTTTTACATCGCATACAATAAATCTCCATTTATTACAGATCTAAGTTATTAAACAAATTTTTACATTATTAAACATATTAATGAAAACTAACAAATTTCCACATTCTCAAGAAAACCTCAAGAATAGTAAATATCAAGCAATAAAATTCCTGAAGCTTGACTATTTTTAAGATTTAGAGTTTTATTTAATCGAATCAGTTCCAAATGAATGGCAGACATTGTGGAAATGATTAAAAGTTTTTTACAACGAAAATCCAAATTCGTCAAGATAAAAAATAAGATATCGCGTTGCACAATTCACGGATTACGCGCAATAGCGAAACTATTTGATATAAAAGCTGTTTGTAGAAAAGATGAACTATTAAATAAGATGATTAGTCATCTTAATAATAAAATATTATTTGAAGATAATCTAATTGAGTTGGGGCGTAATGCAAAGCGTCGAGATGATAAAAAACCCTACGGATTTAATATTATTCCAGATTTAAAAACAGGGTTAGAAAATTGAAATAATAGAAAAGAATAAAACCATTTCAGATTTACAAAATCAGTTTAACACTATGAGAAATAAATATGTTATTGAATTAAATTTTTTAAAAATCAAAACAGATTCCAACTGCTGGAAATTATAACGAAGTGAAGAATAAATTAAAAGATTATTTCGATAAACAAGTTGAGATTAATAAGAAAGTAAATGGGGAAACACAAAAACTCAATAGAGATTTAAGCGGTAAAAACAGTGCTAAAAAAGATAGGGTTCTTTTTTGATAGTTTTACCCTTTGAAAAGTATTTGGTTTTATTTCTGCTCATTTTTGGTTTAATTTAGCTCTTTACTTTTCTTCGAAAAGCTTATTTCTTGGGAATATTATTTAAATTAATCAAACAGTTCGTTGTAAAGAACTATATGTAAAGAGCAAAGCTGCTCAATAGTAACCGAAACTCTAAAAACAAAATTTTAATATAAAAAGATTCATCAAAAGAATAGCCTTAATATGCTGATTCAGAATATGTAAGATTCACTAAGTTTAGTGTTACCCATTAAAAGCAAAGAGCTTGAGAAAATTTGCCTTATTTTCAAAAAAGGGGAAAAAAAACATAAAAGTCAAGGAATCTTAATGAAAACCACACTGTCAGATTTACCGTATCCGAGAATCCTATTGTAGAAGTTTCAAGCTCCCATATGGAAAAATGCGTAATTTTGTAAAAAAAAAAAACATTTCGAACAGTTCGTGGTAAAAACTAGAAGTAAGGAGCAACGTGGCTCAATAGTAACCAAAACTCAACGGAATTTTGATACCAATAGATATATCAAAAGAATCGACGTATTATGCTGATTCCAAATATATAAGTGTCATTAAGTTTTGTGTCACCCATCAAAGGCTACGAGCCTGAGAAAATTGTTAGAGATTTCAAGATCCTGTTTGCAAAAGTGTATATATTTTTTGCCAGAAGAAAGATCACGGATGTGTTTGTGTGTGTGTGATTTTTTCAGGGATGATCATATCGACCCTGGGGTCTTAAAATATCGGGAGCTTGTTTATCGAACGGAAACTAAAAGTTCTTGTGTCATTTTAAGTGACCAAAAGGATGGGGGTGGGGCAACTAGGCCCCCTCCCACGTCCCTTTTTTCTAAAATCACCCGATCAAAATTTTAAGATATTCATTTTGTTCAGCATAGTTAAAATGTCCAATAGCTATGCCTTTGGAGATAACATGACCCCCCATAGCCCCTAGGGAAAGGTCTGGAAGTTATAAAATTTGCCCATTGTTTACGTATATTATTTGTTATTGGGAATTATGTATACATTTGTCGGGTGGGGTCGCGCATTTTCTGCTATGGGGATTTTCGACGTGGAGAATTTTTCATGGGGAGGGAAGTTTCCAGGGGGTGAACTTTTCAGGGGAAACTTTTTACTCTACGAATTTGCCAGAATTCTTGTACGAAATTCATTTTATGAAATGCCTTGCTTTCTCTTTGCCGATTCAATTTTACGCGTGGAGATGTAATGGGTAATTGTCCGGGATAAATTATTGCCGAGACTGAATCATCTAGGACATGTTTCCGAAGCGAGAGGGGGGGGGGGGGGGGTTTCCGTGGAGGTGGAGCCAGATTTCCTGGCATTATTTAAAAACTGGTCAGAAATTGAATGAAATTTTTTTTTCCAACTGAAAGTAAGGAGCAACATTAAAACTGACAAAAAAGCCAACAATTAAAGTATATACCAAGGTACTACTTTGCTTACGCCCCCGTACAAACAGGTTTTTTTTTCTGGTAGGTAAAACAGGTCATTACACTCGGTCATTACACTCTTTGTCAAGAGGATTTGCGTAATTTCAAAGTATAACTTGATTGTTGATTAGGATTTGAATAAAAGTAATAGTTTTCTTTACAATTCATATTAGTAAGAGAATTTAATTAAAAGAGAATAGTTTTTATTTGCAAGGATATTAGTGGAGAAAAAAAATGAGTGGTACATTTACACTATTGGAGATTAATGATGGAACTGACAGCAGCAGCAGCAACGATATACGAGTACCCAATGTAGCTGTGGAAATAACTGCTGGTTGTAGACTATGTCTTGAATGGGACACTATGTATTCTAGATATGTGATATCATTAAGCAAATTTAAGCAGGAGGAGCAGCTGTGTTTTGCTGGAAAAGTAAATATTCTCCATATAAATAAACTTCCATCAGCATTAGATATCCTATCGAAATATATTGATGAGAACAAAATGCATCAGTGAATATTATTATTATTGTAAATATGTTCAATAAAACTGTTTCTAAATCAATGGTATTTTTTTCTTTCTATAGTAGACTAGCGTATATTTTCTAAAGTAGAAAAAAGAAATTCTGTTTAGTCTCAAGTTGGTTGTGAGAGAGTTAGGACTCTAAAAAATGGATAGATTCGAGAAAGAGCGAATCATGAGGAATCTAGTTCTTTTGGAAAAATATTTGATTCTAGATGATGATTTTCTAGAGTTGTCTATTCAAAGGAAGATATTTTTTCGGGGAATGCTTGTCGATATAATGAAAACTGATTCTCCATCATTAGACTATTGTATGAAGCTTCTACATTGTGGCACAAATGCATTTACACAATTTATTGATGTATTGATCACGACCGGGCAAAATGATATTGTTGATATGCTTTTAAACATTAGTTTTTAGAAATTTAGGACTTTTTTTTTCATAAGAAAGATGGTGCTCAAGGATGATTTACTCCTCTCTCTCTCTCTCAGACAATTTTTTTTTTGTTTCTAGCTCAGTTTCATTGTGGTAGTGAGAGAGTTAACACATAACAAAATGTTCCATACATGTCCGTTATGTATGTACACACAGGGCAGCTGGTTATCATGTGAGAATTGCACAATGATTGAGGAGTATGATGAAAAGTGTAGATTATGCAAGCCGTGTAAATTGCATAGAGGATATGCTGTACAAATTAAAGGTTGTAATTCCTGTCTTGAATAGGTGTGTGACGCTCGTCCTTGAGGCCACCAATGCTCCAATTGTCATTATGATAAATGTAAGCAGTGGGAGAGTACATATCCCGGTATGATTGGAAAGAATCTTAACCATGATTTTAGTTTAGTGCTACGAGGTTGGTATCGTCGTGGTTTTAAATTTTTCTGGGAGGAGGAACCGGGTCAGCAATTCAACTGTTGGAACAACAAGAGAATATGGTTTCTACGTCATTGTTGTGAAGACACTGGGTGTTATGATTATAATCCCACTGATTTTTATTTGGCTGTGACGGAATGTGATTCGACACTTGAGGACACTGTTTGTGAAATTGCTTCAAATACGCAAATTGAAACACGTGAATTCTATAGAATGAATGCGAATAGTATCATTGACTATACAAAGAGATATGACAAGAGTGAAGTCACACTCTACTGTAGAAAATGTGACCCTGACATTGCACTACAGCAGGATCAGTACACTGTGAATTCAGATAATCTACCTGCACTAGTTGTTGTCGACAAATACCTAGTAGTGGATGAAATCTAAAGAGTAGAAAAGTCGTTTTATAATGTATATAATTTTTTTTTTATTAATAAACAATTTCACATACATCTTTGGAACAATTTATTATTAGGGATCTAAAATCAATATTAAATAAACTTGTAAGTATTTTATCCACTAGAAAGTCATTCAATTGACATAAGTCAACATAGATGTTGAGAAACTGGTTTTAGGTGTAGCCAAGACATCCGAATATGAAAAAGAGTAGCGCATGAAAGCCACATGTCTTAGTCGTTAAATCCTGTACTCTACGTTGATTTTGAATAATGGTTTTCCCACTGCTTTCAATAAAGATGCCGATGTATGGAGTGTAGAATTTATACAATAGGCCAAGAGGATCAAAAAATTCAATATTCTTCGCTGTTTGAAAGATACATAACCAATGGTCAGTCTTCAATGTCGATGGACTGCTATTAACAATGATTAGGGTATTGTTAACACTTGGAATTTTTTCAATGAAGTCTGAAGGTATGCAATAGGACTTGTATTGGGACATGTATGGATCCATACTAAATACATTGATTATTTGATTTGTGTTCATGGTGCTAGGTCTAGTAGAACACTGCCGTCGGGTGTGATTTCCCAATAGGTTTAAAATTGACTCAGTGATATTAGCGTGATACTCTCAGTCAGATCATCGGAAAATGTACACTCTAAACATACATTCCCTGTTCGTACTATGGTCATATCTTGCGTGCCAGACAAGTACAAAACAATAACACAATGATTTTTATAAGACATTGAATAGGTTATTCCATTTTTAAATAGTTGAGAGTCATTACCTAGGGAATGCATGGTCAACTAACACAGATTTCTATAGGATTTTTTGTCGTATGATAAAGTGTACAGTGGAATACCAATCACTTTGCACACGAGGCTAGATAGACCGAACAAATTAAAATCATGGGGAGATTCAGTCCAGGATCCAACGGCACTGCCACTCTTCACAAAGGCCAAAGCCAATTTTGATAGGATTTCTCCATTGATAACTGATGAATCGCTATAGCTACGAGAACCGGTGGCAATGTGACGTTGATTGGTGATTGTATGGGGGACAAGAAGTTTAATGTTGTTACCATTGGCTCTTAGCTTTTCCACTGCCAATGCAACAGAGCTCATAACTTGTTGTTTTCGGACGTGGAGAATTGCCGATGTGATAATAACATTTGCATCGGGTGCTGCAGGAAGTGTTTTTCTCAAAATGAAATTCGATGGGGCCATCTGCAAATTAATGTCAATTTTGACATTGGGGGGTAGCCATTGGGGTATATTGAATATCTCATGATTTAATTTTCAAACTAGATGATACTCCTGGGTCACTGCTGTAGTCAACTCACCGTCAGTATCAACACCTGTTCAATATTCATAGCCCAATGATTGTCCTCTCATCTCCTTGTACGCCTTTGGCGTCATCATCATAAATTGTATGTAGCTTGCATAGTTGGATAAATTATTGCTAGTGCTCACCAATGTTCCATTAATAAATACATTAATTTGTTTGAATAGGTTGTGTAGAATACAGTTTCAGAGGAGAGACCCTCGCCGGCATTTGGAGTTGTATTATCTGACTTTTTCTTCACCACAACAATTAAATCAATAAATGTTGATGACAAATCAATTAAATAGTCTTCATTGGAAAATATTTGAAAGTGGATATTTTCCGAGAGGGGTTGGTGAGGGTGAAATTGTTCATAGTAGCCATACTTGACACTGACATCAACATTTTCAGCGTTGAATAGATTCAATGAGGAACTGATTGATGGATATTATTCCTTGTGGGGGAGATAAGTCATCTTAAGAGAAGAAATCCTTCTTTGATCTAACAATCTTTTTCTTCTTCTTCTTCTTCTGCTGCTGCTGCCTATTGGCCTTCGTTGTTTTATTTCTCAAAGTCATTGTTGATGTCCTTTGCTTCCTGCCTGTGTGGAGACTGATGAGTGAATGACTCGAACTAATCCTTTTCAATCACTCCACATTTTGTTGACATTTTAATTGTTCACAAACTGATCTGGCTGAAGATCTAATATTTTCTTTTGCACTCTCCTTAAAATTCTCGCCCGACCCCCAGTGCTGCACTGGGGAGGCAGAACAATTCAACGCAGCAGGCACTGAATCTTTACTGGCAAGGGGTAGTACAGAACGAAATAGCCTAGCAAACCAGCCACCAAGACCAAAGCCAGACATTGTAGTACGCCCCTTGTAGTAGTCTAATCCATTGCCTATTTGACGTGGACTCAAAGCACCAACATAACAGTCAATATCGGGACAGACAAATGGAATTCTTCTATTGTTCATTGTGTAGGTTATTGTACCGTCGTTGTCGTTGACAATGGGTCGAAAATGATATTTAATAACTGCTAAGCCGGTTGAAATTGCTATTGGATAACCTAATTCAGTTCTTCGTGTTAACTGACAGAGTTACAAATAGGAAGTGTTTACGGGAATATACTGAAGATGCTTTATATTGTAGTGGTGAACATGTTCTTGATTGGTTTTTCGTTCAAGAACTCGTAGGAGGGGAACATTTGAATTACCAACCCGAGATGTTTCCACAAATGAAGCTTAGAGAAATATACAAGTGTCCGTGGAGAAGCTGGGTGCATAGTCTGCATAGATAACATGGTCAATACCACTGAAATTTTCTGTCTTAATAATCCGTTTTTTAAAACCAAGAAACTCAAGTAAATTCTCATTGAGGAAAATTCTTTCATTCTCAAATGGATTGGTAATATAAAGTCTCGTTTGTTCCGTCGAGTAATTGAAAGTAAAACAGTCTTTTTTTAGACTTGCAATTTTTTGTTGATAACTCGAAAAAGTTCATGCATGTTATTGTATTCCCTGTAGGGGATGTTAGAAATAGGGTACTGATTAGAGTCAAAAGTTGCCATTGCACCTTCATCACCGAATTAAAACGGTCGTATTTTTATTTCATATTTACGATCCTTTCTTAGGATGTCATAGGTATTTTTGAGAATACCGTCGACAAGAGCCACTTCATATGCACCGTCAAATTTGATGGCGGGGGAGAGTTTTGTCCAAAAATCTCTTGTCGTATTCAATTCATTGTATAGAGTATCTGACACGTTAGAAATTATAGTTACATATAAATCATTTGTAATTGTCAATATATTCAAAACAGATCCTAGAATCAAAATACGAGGTTTATCCTAGACACAGATTAAGTAACTGTTTATTACAGCCGCGACTACTTGTCTGTAATATCTTTTCAATTTGATAGATTTAACTAGAATTTTTCACTTTTTGCACTTCATAGTCATAAAAGCCGCCGAGAATCTCTTCATCTTTGGTATCACGCAGGCGATAAGTTATGTGTTTAGTGTCTAGGATTTTTGCCACTTTAAAAAGTTCAGTGGACCACAAGTAATTCCCCTTTTCAAAAACATTAGTTGTTCTATTATTTCGAAACGTATCACCAACATTGAATTCATTTTTCTTCTTCTTCTTGACTTTTGATTCATTGGAATATTGTTTAAGAAAGGTGTCAATTTTAGTATGATCCGAATGATTAACTTCCGTTGGTGTAGAGTTGGACAATGATTGATGAGTTCGTTGATTATAAATCAACATAATTTTATCTAAATCATGAATAAAAGCAGCCGTATTTTTCAATGTAGAATATCTTGAAATTAAACGTCTAATAGTTCTTATCAATCGTTCTGCCAATGCAGCCTTTATAGGACTGTGCCTATGATGGAGCATTGTACTATATTTCTCTAGTACTTTTGCAACATGAGGATTAACAAATTCACTACCGTGATCTGTTTGAATTTTTTTTTATATGAATCCTGTTGAAGAATAATTTCAATAGCCTGAGCAACTTCAACACCTCTCTTTGATTGCAATGGAATGGAATGGGCATAGTGACTAAAGATACTGATTGAAAGTAGAATGTACTTGTACGGTATATTGTGACGTCTTTGAAGCTCGTATAGAGTCAAGACATCTGCTTGCATTATATACAGTGGGTAAACGGATTTAGTTTGTCGATATTGATTGGCACGAAGTCTATGATTTCTATGCAGAGTGTAGCTTGGTTCATTTTGTAGATAGTCGTGTAAAATTTTTGTGCGAACACCCGTGACTTTGGAAAGAGTTTTGGGGGAACTTAAACTCCCCACCCCGGCAATATTTTTATGAACACGTTTCAGAACTTCAACCATTTTGAATGTAAACAGGCTGTGTAATGTTCGCTAGCCTTTTGTAAACGGGCCGGTGGTGGTGGTGGGGACCTTGACGTTATACGTCTTCGATTGTGTCGAGCTATTAGTTGTGTGCTAGGATTTTCCAATATTGATTTAAAATCTTTTTATTCAATTTCATCTTTTAATGTTTATTATGATGATGATGATGCACGTTCATTTAGAATTTTTAGAATTTGTATATTGCCAATAATACTTTTGGGGAAGTTTAATGTATTTAGAAAGTTGTATAGACGAGTGTCAAATGATAATAGTCCTTTACGATTTGTAACCATGTCATACATTAAATCAAGTAGATTATAGCTCTTGCCTTGAATTATAATCCTTTCCCCATTGCTCTCAACTTGAATTTGATCACTTTCCAAGAGATAGATTAGGAGTCGTTTAATTTTTTGACGATATGAGTTGGGGATTATATTTAAAAATTTAAATAAAAATTAATAAAATTACTCCGTCTTTAATTTTGTTACAACATCAGCAGCAGCAGACTCTTGAGAAGATAATTCTTTTTTGGGACCATCAGCAGCAACAGCAGTGGGCTTTGATCGATAGTGTTGGTCCACTCGGCGAAGTGCATCTTGAAGTAAAATCAGTTTTTTATCATTCTCAATAGTTTCATTGTTGAGGAATTTACTCAGATTGTCCTCAAAGTGTTTGACAGATGAGAGAACGAGTTCTATTGGAGTCAATTTATAGGGTTTTGCCATTCTCACTAGAGAAAACTGTTTTTACAAGTCCTGCAATTATTGGCAGTAAAAGTGTGAAAAAGCTACCGCCCGCCTGAAGAAGTCGTTTCCTTTTAAAATTCTTTCCTTTCTTTTTAGAGGCCAATGTAAGTACAATGGAACGATGTTGCTTTGCCAGTTTCTTAACTACTTCTGGTAGTTGAACATTACCCTCGGTCAAATTTAAACAAAGTTCAGATATTAGATTAATGAAATCATTGTCAATACCGTGTTTGAGTATTGCTTTTCTAAGCGGAGGTTTTGAAGTGCTTAGAACTGAAAACAAATGTCTATTTTCTTCAGTGTCAGTTTCTTCATGTAGTTTCTTCAGTGTCATGATAGCGACTAATAGGTCTTTTTAGTGTTCACCGGGAGATATACTGTAATTTCATTGTCGAAAATATCTGTGACTACACGTAGATCCTCGGGTGTATTTTGATTAAGATCCAATAGTATATAACCGTGGGTTTTATTAGTTGCCTGATTGTATGCCGAGAGCAGAAATTTAGGGGCACCTGAATATATTTGTTTATTGAGAGTTATTAGCGAGCTAGAATCACGAACAACTCTGTAGATGATATTGTAGGTACAGTTCAATGCAAGTGTTCGCATACATTAGCTCTGATGAAAGAGTTTGTGCAGAACTAGAGTAACGGAAATCTGTTAATGAAGAGAGCGAACAGTGAACATTTGTAGCATTTGTTGGGACCATTGTTGAATAGATTCAGCCAGATCGTCAATGATCAGCCAAGAATTTGATTCAACAATGTTGAAAACATCAATTCACTGTATGAACTGTATCTGCATCGATCCCATGGTAGTGATGGTGGCAGCAAGTGATTTTATTTTATTGTATGACTCCTGCCAAATACTATAGCAATAGTAGATTTTTTTCGACTTTTCCGCAAACATTTTATCAAAATTTTTAATTATTTTAGTTAAGAGTGTTGTTTTGCCCGACATTAAGGGCCCACACAGAAACGATCTGAACAGTGTTTTAAATTGATACATGTTCCTTTCAACAGTTCACCTGGACAACTAACTGTAGACCCTAATTGTCTAATGACTAAATAATTTTTTCCCTACTACTACTACTCTGTTATTCAATAAGAAAAACAAAAACAAGAATAATCATATTTTTTCTTTTATTATATGCACATAAAAAAAAAAGTAACAATACATTTAAAAAAAAAAAAAAATTTTTTAAATTTATTTATAAAAAAAAATACAAAAAAAATTAAATAGTTATACACGCGGATAAAAAAAACACTTTTTTTTTTGTTTATTTATAGAGAGAAAAAAAACATTAATTTAGAGAGAGCACTTGAAAAAATAAAATTTTTTTTTTAAATTTATTTATAATAAAAAAATGCAACACAAAAATTTACATAGGTACAGAGAGAGAGAGAAAAAAAACATTTTTTTTTTTTTATAGAGAAAAAAAAAAACATTAAATTCTCGCGGCAAATTTAAAAAAAAAAAAAATCGGCTCTAAGTCCAAAAAAAAAAAAAAAAAGATAAATTTGGTGACGGTGCGCCCCCCGCGCTGGCGGCGGCCGCCCCCCCCCCCGGGCCGCGAGGCCCCCCCCCCCCCCCCAAAGGCCGTGAGCCCCCCCCCCCCCAAAGGTTTTTAGGAAATTAGTTACAGGACTTTATTTAAACCGAGACTTTCACGGTGGGCAGTACATTCGATCCGGTCTGAAGTTAAATAGTGTCCAAGGGGGAGGGTGGTCACACCATCTTGAAAAACATAGACCGTGTCGAAAATGGTACTCATGGTTATATTCTCTACATGTACAGTATAGTTATTGTAGTTTAAGGAACAAATTGCCAACAATGTATCTCGTTGACTTGCCTTTTCAACACTGAACATCATCTAACTGTCAATGTCGAAATTCTTGTTGACATAGAACGTGGGTCCTCCTTTACAACGTTTCTTGATTTCCTCGTCGTATGTCTGTATAAAGTACACCTTCGGACCTACAAACATACCACGGGAAATCAAGTCGCTACCCGTTTCAGATTTAAAAAATAAAAGCTGATTGGGCGCCCCGACGTTTTACTAGCTCAGGGTAAAGATCACCACTCCAATTGGTGTAGTCCCTCCGTGAACTGAAAATTTCACAGTGCGCCAAATCATCAATTAGATTTGGTGTTTTTACTTTGAGCAGTAGAGAATCCGTGTCACCATAGCAGACCTCTACTTGCCCCTTTTCCGGCCACTGTACCCTAGCCACATTGTAGTAGAATTCCAACATGAGATTTTTTGAGATCTCCAAGATAGCACTGCCTGCAGCAATATTTTTATTCAGGACAATGTGTCTTTTTTTCCTATTCAAAAGTACCATGTCCGGGCCAATGATTGTAAAGGAAGTGTAATTGGGATCGGCAATAATTCGAGCACATTGTTCTGGATTGGTCACGACTTCACAACGATTCCTATCGCGAACACTCTCACACATTTTGCCGAAAGCCGAATTTAAAATGAGTTTATAAATTTCTTTTTCAGCTTTCGTCTGTGCTGCAGAATGTTTGCTGACAAAAGTGTCAACAAACGTTTTCAAATAAGGTTTTTGACTACACTCGAGGGCTTGGTGAACCTTTGTGACGTTGAAACAATTGCTGCACATAAAATTTAACTCTACATGGTTTACAACTATGTTTTTTTTTCGCAGAAGCTCATCAATAAGTTTTTGTTTTGAAGGTACCCAATGCAATCCGTCCACCTCGACTAAACGCCTATTGCGAGGAATAAAAGAGTCTTTAGTCACAGGTCTATTGATACACTGTAAAAAAAAATCCTTTATTGAATCGTGAAGCTCGACTGGTATCTCTCCATCAATTTCAAAAAACCATCCAACCGGTTCATTCTCCTCAACACTGTCGTCGCCAATGTTGGGGAAATGGGGAGCTTGAGGGTCATTGAGCCATTTATAGTCGCCGCAAGGTAGTGCATAATGGGACATGGCCGAGGGGTAGAGAGACTTCATATCGAGGAAAACTGCATTCGATTTTGTCCCCGTCTTCTCCCCCGCTGGATCGGTTTCCAAGATACGGTCTCCGTGAAAAACAAAACCCCCCCTCATTGACCTTTCGATGAACAGATGCTGATCAATGTCAGTGATTAGCCCAATTTTTTCCCCACTAATTTTCAGGATGAGGTCCATCACTAGATGAGGCGAAGAATAATAGTAACCCAAATCAAGATTAAACTCCTCATAGATTTTATTTGTATTTTTACACATAATTTCTAACAAAGTTAACACGTCACTCGACAAATACAGCTTGCAGTAGTCAAATCCATTTTTACACCCCCCCTCTGCCCAAACTTTTTTAGCAAAACTGTATTCCTCGAGGTTGCAACTACGATCGTGAAGACTCTCGTAAAACGATTCAATACAAGGAATAGCCTCCTCGGTGAATCTCGACATGGCACAATAATAATCATAAGGATATATGACCTTGACCGTTAACAAATCATATAAATCATTTGGAAATTGTTGCTTGAGAAGGGGGAAAGCATTGCTGCCGTCATCGTTTTTCTGCACATGAATTAATTCGCTCAATGATTTGGGGAAAAAACTGTAGGAATCTAAAAAGCGAATTTTATTCGTGTATTCAACACCGGCTTCAACAAATTTCCACATAAATTCCAAGACAAGCAACTTTTCTGCGGATTTAGGTATGATTTTGTACGTAAAGCTGTCTATCACCCATGCATCATCATCATCATCATCATCCACTGGTCCATTTCGTTGAAGATGTGCCAATGCAGGTAGCACAAACTTCAGATCGTAGTTTGAGTTATGTATAAAAACCGGTAGAAAAAGTTGTTGTTTAATTTTTAAATTACACAAATTATGAGCCCACCCCCGACAGTTACTTTTTCCCTTTCAATTGGGGTCAATAAGGTGATTGTGGTCCTGCACCGCGTTTTTTGGGGCTCAGGTACTCTTAAACACCCAGCAAATTGTTCCCTTTTCCAACGCCAGCTGCTTTTTATCTGACAATGTCATCGGATAATTGGTATGGCGTAATCGTGAAATTGCTCTGTTTGCCGTTTTTATTCAAGAAACCAATAGCTTTTCCATACTGCCCTCCTCGTCCATAGTTAAAAAAAACTCTTCCAATCGCATTTTAGTGTTTACGTCGCGACTGGCGTGTGCAGAGAAACAAGCAATTAGATTGTGGTCATTGACGATCTTTGACCGTGATGGGTATGATAACTCAACCAGTCTTGTTTCACAATCTAAAGACACTTTATCAGATTGCAGAAGAGAATTTTGAAAATTTTTAAATTGTAAAATGTCTGCCTTCTACCGGCATTTCAATTCTTTGATTTCCATGAATTTTGCAATGCCCGATGTGATCTGAAAATGTTCGCTCGGATTTAAATGAGGCAGGCACATGGGACAATAGAAGCATTCTCCTTTATGAATGCCTTGACAGAGGAGTCGACTTAATCCAGTAACGGGGACAAATTGACCATAAGAATTTACATGTTTGGGGGGTCGGTAAATAACCCATACAAAATTTTTAACATTTTCCACCATCGGTGTCCTCACTGAGTACAAAACCCCTTTTTTATTCGGTTTTTTCCCCCCATCTACAAATTCTGTGTCGTACTGGAGAACAACCCCCCCCCCCCCCAGATTTTAAGTTTCGTTCTAGCATATGCTTATTTATTTAAATGACACCCGATACTTTCCCTCTAAACAATCAAAATTTACTTTAGGGAAATTTTTTCCACCGTTACGTGCAAGTCCGTCAAGATTTTTCATTGATGATTCATTTTATAATGTCTTATGGGCTGCCGCTAAAAACGCATATTTAAAGCATTGAAGCCCTGTTTAAAAATTAAAACTCTGAACCCCTCCTGTCGCTGACATATTCGGGTGACATTTTATTTCGTTCTCTCGCCCTCCACTTAAAATAAAGTTTTTTTTTAAATATACTGAGATTAATATCCATTCGATCAATTTATAAAATGGTGGACCAACTTCCCCTCTCATTAAATGTATCCAAAGTTGAAAATAGTTTATTTAACCAGTTAAAAAAGTTGTCTTCAAATTCGTTTAGACCTGGGTAGAAAGTCTGGTTGCCTGTCGAAAAATGAAAATAAAAAATGTCCCCAGATGTCCCCTTTTGTAGATATTGAACTTTTGAAATTGCGCCATTCCCTGGCAAAGAGTGTAATGACCTGCAAAATTAACAGAAAAAAACTGTTTGTACGGGGGCGCAAGCAAAATAGTACCTTGGTATATACTAATTAACCAATATTAAAACTTAAAACGGACAAAAATTTTTAGGCATATGAGGGGTATTGCCCCCTCCTCAACACCTCGTTCTTTGCGCCAATGTTTTAATATTGTCTCAGTTCTTTAAGAATGACTCCTGAAACACAAGGGTCGTTTAATTGGAACAATAAGAAGCTTTTTTAAAAGTTCTAAAAAACTTTAGTTTGGAGAGTGAGGTGTTGAGGCGGGGGAATCGCCCATAATATACCTAATAATTTCTGTTTCTTTTAAGTTTTAATGTTGCTCCTTACTTTCAGTTGAAAGACTTTTTTTATTCATTCAGAAGAAAGATCACAGATACTTTTTTGTTTTTTTGTTTGTTTGTTTATTCCCCATGGGTGATCTCATCGGACCAATAGTCCTAGAATATTCGGAAAGGGCTCATTCGAGCGGGAACTAAATATTCTAGTCCCTTCATAAAGTGACCCAAAGGATTGGAGGGAAACTAGCCCCCTGCCCATGCCCCTTTTCCTGCCAAAATCGTCGGATCACAATTTTGAGATAGCTATTTTGTTCAGCATAGTTGAAAAGCCTCAAAACTATGCCTTTGGAGATAACATGACTCTCCCCGCCCCTGGGGATAGGTATTTAAGCTATAAAAAATGGCCATTTGTTTAGTATGTTATTTATTACTTGACAGTATACAGACATTTTTCAGGGGGGGAGTAGTGTGTATTCTATGTATATGACCGGGGATTGCATAAAGCGAACGGGGGATTGCATAAAGCGACCAAACACGTTATATTTTTGAACTAGATGTTCAGAGACGAGATGTTATTAAGCAACCAGACAGGTTTCTGAGGCAACACCCATTTTCTGGACCACTATGAATTACTATCAACTCTGCAAAACTCGTCAGACCACTTTCTGCAGTTACAAAGATAGATTCACATCACAGACAGGTTTCTGAGGTTAACAGCCAAGCTGAGCATGTAGTAGACTCATAGCTAGGTTTGATGATTGCATACAATATTAGGGATATCAAAAGGTTGTATCATTTGCATAAAAATAACTCAATTTGCGAAAAAGGTATACCATTTGCGTAAAACTGCTGTGAATGATCTTAATTGGTGATTGAATAATAGGGGTGAAACAGAGCTCGATAAAAGTGTTAATTGTATTATACGAAGGTGGTAAAAAGGGTTAAACTGTTTACCAGTTAAGGTAAGCCCGAAGGGGGTGCTAACTCTTACGCAATTTGATATCAATTCGGAATAACATCATTAGTGTCAATCCACAGAAACGATTATTTTAGTAGGATTGTATGAAGGTGGTAAAAAGGGTTAAACTGTTTACCAGTTAAGGTAAGCCCGAATGGGGTGCTAACTCTTACGCAATATAATATAAATTTTGAATAAGATCGTTGGTGTCAATATACGGAAACTATTAATTTAACTGAATTGTATGAAAGTGGTAAAAAAAAGGATTAAACTGCTTAACAGTGTAGGTAAGCCTGAATGGGATGGTAACTCTTAGGTAATATATTATAAACTTGGAATAACATCGTTGGCTTCAATCTATGGAAATGGTTAGTGATGACAAGGTGATCATGGGGCTTGACTCAGCTTTACTTCTTGGCTGTGTTTTGTATAATACAAAAGTACTAGTCGTGCAGTGTTGCCAATATAAAATACGGTTTAGAATTGGGGCATGCTACAAAGTTGAAACTAATAGTCATAGGCCCCAAGATGACCTTATGCCTTGACCTAGCCTTACTTCTTGGGTGTGTTTTGTATAATACACAAGTACCATTTGAGTAGTGTTGTCAATATAAAATATGCTCCAACATTGTAGTATACTAAAAGGCTGATACTAATAGAGATGTAGATGCTAAGAAAAGAATTTTAATAAAGAAATTCAGTACAATCCTTAGAAATCAACTAGTGAGATGAATATGGGTTTGAACCATCAAGGGCCGCAACCATCAATGACCCTAATCACTAAGGACCTCAACCTACATGGGTCCCCTATCCCGAGCCTCCAAGGGTCCCCTATCCCCAACCTCCAAGGGTACCCCTCCCCCAATTTTTTAATACTTTTTTAAGTTGTTTTTTTTACTTTTTTTTATATTTTTTAAATTGTATTTTTTTTCATTTTTTTACATGTCTTAGAATTACATAAAACATACTTAAAACATAAAAAATTCGAATTCAATATTTTCCGAGTTCAAAATGAGAATTTTATAGATATTTTAGTCATAACCTCCTGGGACCTGATGTCCAACCGGTTCTATATTCGTTTATGAATTTTTATCTTCCAACCTAATGCAAATCGGGACTTAAAGATGGTCTCCTTTTCTGCACGAGGCGTTTGCTGCCATCTGTGATTTTTTTCAGTCCAGTAACAGTAATGGAGGCCAAACGAGGAGCAAATGAAATAAAGAAAATCAACTTACGAAAAAGGGCAAAAGGTAAGAAATTAGATAAAAAATATAAAGAGATAGGCTAGAGAATAGAAAAAAAATCAGGCGATATACCCTAAGACCGAAGTATTGACAGGTTTGATTTTTAACGCATTTACTGTTATTGCTGCTATCTGACAGAAGGACTTTTGGTCTTGTACAATGGGTTGTACATTTGGTCTTACCTTAGAAGTCCCACGGGTTGGAAGATTGTATTTTTTTAGGTAAGTTTTTTTCTGGTTAGGCCTAACATTTTTTATCTTCATTGAGGCTATTTAAATGGAGTTGTTGCATGTCTAAAGTTTCCTACTCTGAGGTCTAAAGCGCTAAAAAAAAATTTTCTTTTGCAGTATCCTTAGAAAAAGCCTTGTCCTTGCTTGAAAACAGCGATATCAGCGACATGGAAGATAGCGGAGACGAAACCGACCCTGAGTGGTGTTTACCTTGCAACACATGTGCAACAGATGCAGGCCAAGTGTCCTCTGATATTGAAGAATAGTCTCAAGGCTTTCTAGATCGGGCTAATCTCAATGACTTCTCAGTCCTATCTGACGAAGAAAATGTCGACATTCCACTAGCGCAGTATATTCCAGCATTTAAAACTGATTCCGTACCAACAAGTCGCCCAGGAAAAATTCGCCGCCACAACAAAATGTAGACCAGTTCAGATACCTTGAACGAGCATCATTCATAATTTCCCTTGTACTCAGATTCAATTCAACGGGAGTGCTGGAAGCCACATGAACACTTTTTAAAGTACTTGCCTGACTTATTTTTTGAGACAATGGCTTTCGCAGTGAATTGTCATTACCGGAAGGCCACAAAAAAGTCTTTGTTCGCTAGGGCCTCCGAACTGAAAGTATTCTTTGGCATTTCCATCGTCATGAGTAGCCTGAAGTTTCCTCGTCTTCGAATTTTTTGGAGCAAGAAATTTTGAGTCCCTATCATCTGCGAGAAAATGCCTCGAGATCGGTTTTTCAAGCTTAGACAGAATGTGAAGTTCCTTTTGAATGACGAGGTCGACGAGGATACCAAAAGAAATGATCTTCTTTGGAATGTGCGCCCCTTGCTGAATTTGGTGCGCGATGAGTGTCTAAAGCTTGAGCGAGAACAATTCGTTTGTATTGACGAGCAAATGATTCCCTTTGCTGGGCAATGCAGCCTGAAGCAGTAGGTACTAAATAAGCCAAATCCTCTTGGCTTGAAGTACTTTGTTTTAGCATGATCATCAGGTCTGGTGTATGATTTCGTAATATATCAAGGAAAGACAACCTTTGTGCCAGAACTAAAAGCTAAAGTTCTAAGTAGTGCCGCTGGGCTGCATCTATGCCAAGATATAAGCGAAGGTTCATATCTTTTCTTCGATAGGTACTTCACTACCATATCTTTGCTTGAAAAATTATCAGAAAAGCGCAAAAATGCAACCGACACGCTCATGAAAAATCGATTTGAAGGTCTACCAGTGAAGACCGATCGTGAACTAAAGAGAACTGGACGTGGGACGTCCTTTACGTTCACACGCGAAGATCGAGTTGTAGCCCTTATGCGGTGGTACGAAAACAAGCCCATTTTTCTAGCTTCAAGCTGCTATGACAAAGAACCCGAGCTACCTGTGTCAAGATACGACGAGTCTGAAAGAAAATATATAGATATCCCCAGTCCTCTTATAGTAAGACAGTACAAAAAGTACATGGGCGGAGTCGATCTCTGTGACCGCATGGTGAGTTATTACAGATTCAGCTGCAGGACAAATAAATAGCAAGTTCAAGTTCTTCACCATTTCATTGATTTGGCTCTTTCGAATGCCTGGCTACTCTACAGGCATGATTCAATCAAACGGAACAAACCCTACTATCAGCTGATCCACTTCAGATTTCAGGTAGCTGAGTGTTCAGTTGAAGATCTTCGGAGATCAACCGAGGGCGACTTTAGCGAATGTGAAGAGATAATGATGAAGATGAACTGGAGCAGTCGGTTAAAAGAAGAAAAAGATGCCCTTTGCCATCCGGACTGGAAAGGAAATCGAATGCAAAGCATCTTCCTCGCTTCGAGGCGACGCTGAAAAATTCGGCTCGATACCGGATGCCTGGATGCGAACGAAAGTGTTCTGCGAAGCGTGTCAGGTCCACCTCTGCTTTCAGATTGGCAAGCAAGTTTGATAATGTTTTTCGGATTTCCATAAATGATAAATGACGTTTTTCTGTGTTATATACGTTGATCGTATGTTTTCTCATGGCATTTTGTAACTTGTATTTGAAAATTATATGAAGTTGAGTCCCAATGTCCAACGGGTTGTACATCCCCCCGGCCCCCCAGGATGTAAATAAATTAAACTTTTATTCCATCGTCTTGTGTTATTTTTTTTCATCGGTAAATTCCAAAATTCATATTCGCCCCTACTCAGGAAAATATCCAGGACCCAGGAGGATCACTTTTACTATTAGAAAAATATTTTTTGTATTAGTACTTTTTTTGGACTTAATTTTTGGACTTAGAAATTATTCAACTTTTTTTAACGTAGCATAAAATGACATGAAATATGCTTGCGGCTCTACCAATCATACTCTATGCTTGCTCATAGACACGACGCGGCTTTCCCAGTGGTACTCTATGGCGGATTATCGACAGTACCTAGTTTATTGCATGTATTAAATCAGTAATGTTTACGCAGCGAAGGATAAACACATAACTCATATCTTTAAAAAAGTGAAGATGAAGCATTTCAAGAAAGTGTGTTCACATGATAGTGTTATTGTAGCATTGAATGCTGACAAGGAGAAGTATTTGAACTATGAAACAAGTACAAGTGGTAGCACTGTCGGAAACGTATGCATGTATTGTTATGACAGTGAGAAATTAAATTTCTTTGGAGTACCAAAAAAATTCAACTCTTATGATGGTGGATATGCGAGATTGAGATCTCCGGAGATGATTGCACTTAAAGAGAATGCCGACATAAAAATAATAGTTGATGAAGAGGGGCATCATCTTGCTTGTGCTTATGGTAACATGTTACCCAGTGTTAAACCCTATCGTCAGCTTTTGGGTATTACGATTCAATGGAAGGTCAAAAGAAGACAGGCGTACTCTTCTACTAATATCATAAACCATATCTTGTCTACTTGCCGGAACTGTTACCTGTGTAAAAATAATGTGGCAATAGACAGTGAAATTGCCGGAAAAATAAAAAGGGCGTTGGTGGAAAATATCACTAAGGAATATAAAGATGAATTGATGAAAAACAAAGTGCCAGCAAACGTTACTACCATTGATCAAACAGTCAATGAACCAAATAATATCAAAGATGAAATGCATATTGAACATGTGGATGACCTCCCAGTAAAAATTTATTCACATAATAGTGTTATTGCAGCATTGAATGCTGACAAGGAGAAGTATTGGAACTATGAAACAAGTACAAGTGGTAGCACTATCGGGAACGTATGCATGCGTTATCATGACAGTGAGAGTTTAGATTTCTTTGGAGTACCAAAGAATTTCCATAATAGAAATTCTGGATATGCGAAAGTATCATTTCCAAAGATGATTGCACTCAAATAGAATGCCAACATAAAAATAATAGTTGATGAAGAGGGGATCTTCTTGCTAATGGTTATGGTAACATGCTACCTATTGATAGATCCCATCTTCATCTTTTAGGTATTAGCATTCGAATGGAAGCAAAGGGTAAAAGAAAGGTCCACTCTTCTACTAATATCATAAACCGTATCTTGTCTACGTGCCGGAACTGTTCCCTGTGTATAAATAATGTGGTAATAGAGAGTGAAATTGCCGGAAAAGTAAAAAGGGTGTGGATGGAAAATATCACTGAGAAATATAAGTATGAATTGATGAAAAACGAAGTGTCAGAAAACGTTACTACCATCATTGATCAAAAACTCAGAGAATCAAATAGTACCTAAGATGAAACGCATATTGAATCTGTCGGTGACACACCAGTAAAAATTGTGTATGACTCAAAATGGAATAATGATTATTCTATTGGTTACGAATTAAGAGAGGACAATAGCTACAGTATCAAGAGAGAACACGGTGAACTATTTAATGGAACAGATTCAAAATTTTCAAAGTTGTTCATTGATATTAATAATGTATAGTAATAAATTTTTTGTATTAATATCCTACATGAAATTATTTCATTAAAATATATTATGCATCACATTGCTATGCGTTCATTATTTTTAGTGTATGCTACTATATCAAACGTTTAGAATCTCTATTGAACCATCGGGGGTGTAAGAAACAGATTTTGCATACATCATATGTCGGATAGATAGTTTAACATGGAGAAAATCGAAGTATTGGAATTAATAAATTCTTTATCAACACCTTTTGTCGGATAGGTCAGGATAAAATTGATAAAATCTAAGTATCAGAGCGAATAGATTCGTTATCAACATCTTTTTGCCTGATATGTCGGTTAACACTATCAAAACCTAAGTGTCAGAGTGATGAAATTCTATATCAACTTCTATAATCAGGTACATGGGATAACGTTGACAAAATCTAAGTATGAGAGTGAATAAATTTTTTTTATCTGCATCTTTGTCGAATACATCAGATAAAATTGACAAAATCTAGGCATGGGCTTGAGTAAATTCTGAATCAACATCCTTTGTCAGATATGTTGGATAACTTTGTCAAAATCTATGTATTAGAGTGAATAAATTCTTTATCAACTCCCTTTGTCTTATACATCAGATAACATTCACAAAATCTAAGTATCAGAGTGAATAAATTCTTTATCATCTTCTTTTGTCAGATATGCTTGATAAAATTGAGAAAATCTAAGTATCAGAGTGAATAAATTCTTTATCAATGTCTTTTGACAGATACGTTTGATAACACTACTCAAATATAACTATCAGAGGGAATAAATTCTTTATCAACTTCTTTCGTCGGATACATCAGATAACATTCACGAAATCTAAGTATCAGAGTGAATAAATTCTTTATCATCGTCCTTTGTCAGATATGCCTGATAAAATTGAGAAAATCTAAGTATCAGAGTGAATAAATTCTGTATCAATGTCTTTTGAGAGATATCTTTGGTAACACTGATAAAATTTAAGTATCAGCGTGAACAAATTCCTTACTAACATTCTTTATCGATATCATTTGTCTGATACGTCGGATAACATTGACAAAATCTACGTATTAGAATGAATAAATTCTTTATCAACTTCCTTTGTCGGAAATGTCAGTTCCGGCCTAAGTGTCAGAGTGACCTAAAGTGTCAGAGACCTAAGTGAAGAGATTGATTAAATTCTGTATCGACATCTATTGTCAGATACATGTGATAACATTGACAAAATATAAGTATCAGAGTGAATAAATTTTTTCTATCAGCATCTTTGTCGGATAAATCGGATAAAATTTACAAAATCTAAGCATCAGATTGAATAAATTCTATATCAACATGTCTTTTCGGATACGTCGGATAAGATTGTCAAAACCTTAGGTATCAGAGTGAATGAATTCTTTATCAACTTGTTTTGTCTGTTACATCAGACAACATTCACAAAATCTAAGTACCAGAGGGAAGTAATTATCTGTCAAAATCCTTTGTCAGATATGTAGGTTAAAAATATCGAATACTATGTGTCAGAGTGATGAAATTCTGTTTAATATCTATTGTCAGATACATGGGATAACATTGATAAAATATAACTATCAGAGTAAATAAATATTTTCTTTCAACATCTTTGTCAGATACATTGCATAAAATTGAGTAAATCTAAGTATAAGAGTGAATAAATTCTTTATCAGTGTCTTTTGACAGATACGTTTGATAACACTGACAAATGTAAGTATCAAAGTGAACAAACTCTTTGTTAACATTATTTATCGTTATCTTTTGTCGGTTTTGTCGGATAACATTGACGAAATCTACGTATTAGAATGAACAAAATTCTTTATCATCATCCTTTGTCGGATATGTAAGATAAAATTGAGAAATTCTAAGCATCAGAGTGAATAAATTATTTGTAATGTCTTTTGACAGATACGTTTGATAACACTGACCAAATCTAAGTATCATCGTGAATAAATTCTTTATCAACTTCCTTTGTCGGATACATCAGATAACATTCACGAAATCTAAGTAGCTTACTTACTTACTTACTTAAAGCTCTTGCTCGGCAGCGTCGCCAGCGTAGAGGGAACCAGTCGTCAGCGCCGTTTGTCTTCTCCAGAGTGGTCGGTTCAAGGCGACGGTTGTCGCTTCAGCCGGGTTGATGTTTCTGGAGGCAAGCCGATCACGGATGACGTCCGCCCATCTGGTGCGTGGTCTTCCACTAGGAAGCCTCCAGCCGTTTGCAGCTGGGTCGAAATCGAAGATGAGCCGGGCGGGTGTTTGGGCAGGCAGACGGACCAGATGACCATACCAACGCAGCGAGAATCTAAGTATCAAAGTGAATAAATTCTGTATCAATGTCTTTTGACAGATACTTTTGGTAACACTGATAAAATTTAAGTATGAGAGTGAAAAATTCTTTATTAACATTCGTTATCGATATCATTTGTCGGATACATCGGGACAAAATCTATGTATTAGAATGAATAAATTCTTTATCAACATCTTTTGGCGGATATTTCGGGTTAAAATTGATTAAATCTCAAAGCTTACAGATTCTTTATCAACATCCTTTGCCTTGAATGTCAGTTAACATTATCAAATCCTAAGTGTCAGAGTGAATAAATTCTTTATCAACATCTTTTTTCTGATACATTGGATAAAATTGACAAAATCTAAGTACCAGATTGAATAAATTCTTTATCAACATCCTTTCTCGGATTAATTAAAAAAAAACTTTATCCACAAAATAAGTTTTTCAAAGAAAAGTAAAGAACTGCATTAAACAAAAAATGAGAAAAAAGTAAAATCAAATAATCTATCAAGCGTGAAACTACCATAAATCAGCATCGATTATTAAATGAAACCCAAAACGAGCAGAAATTACAATAAATAACCGAGTCAAACTCAAAACGAGCAGAAATTAACATAAGTTGGGCTCAAAACCCCTATGCCTTCCCAAGGCCAGAACATAATTTGCATTTAACGGAAACAAATACAAATGAATTTGCATTGTCAGTTTAAAAGGGCAGTTTTAATTTCCAATCAAATGAGTCCCGTTTGAAATTTCTACAACAACTTTCAATATAAACCTTATATGCCCTCAGGGCACAAATTACAACCCTTGCACTGAAAGCTGTCATGGGGTTTTTATCCTAAAAGGCCTAATTTCCAGAATATTTGACTACGTTGAACAAAATGGATATCTCAAAATTTTGATTGGATTTGTTTGGGGAAATGGTGGGCGTGAGAGGGGGGTTAGTCGCCCATTTCAAAAAAAACCTTATATGCCCCCATGGCATAACCTATAACCCTTGCCTTGAAGACTATGGGGAGAGTTTCCTGCTCAAAGGTATAATTTCCTGAACTTTAAACTTCGTATAACAAATTGGCTATCATGAAATTTTGATCGGATATTTTTGGGGAAATGGTGGGCGTAGAAGGGTGTTTGTTGCCTTCCAATCACTTTCGACTATTAAAAAGGGCACTAGCCATTTTAATTTCCAATTGAATGAGTCATTTTTGAAGTTTCTACGATGACACGTTCAGTAAAAGCCTTATATGCCCCTAGGGCATAACTTACAACCCTTACCCTTAGGGCTGTGGGACAGTATCCTCCTCAAAAACATAATTTCTACCTTGAAACCCAAAACGCCGAACAAGATGGCTATTGAAAAATTTTTATTGGATGTGTTTGGGGAAATTGTAGGCGTGAAAGGGAGGTTAGTTGCCCTCAAATCACTTTCGACTCTTGAAAATGGCTCTAGACCTGTGAATTTTCAAGCGAATGAGACATTTTTGAAGTTTCTATGACAGCTCCTTCTATAAAAACCTTTTATGCCCCCAAGGCATAACTTAAAACCCTTACCCTGAGGGCTTTGGGGGAGTGGCTTCCTCAAAACATATTGTCTATGTGAAAATCAACTAAGCTAAACAAAATGGCTATCTCAAAATTTTGTTTGGATGTATTGGGGGCAATGAGGGGCGTGGGAGGGGGCTAGTTGCCCTCCAATCACTTTCGACTATTAAATAGGCCTCTAGCCCTTTGAACTTCCAGTCGAATGAGCCTGTTTTGAAGTTTCTACGACAACGCCTTCTATAAAAACCTTATATGCTCCCAGGGCATAACTTAAAACCCTTGCCCTGAGGGCTGTGGGGGAGTGCCCTCCTCAAAAACATATTTTCTATCTGGAAATCAACTACGCTGAACAGAATGGCTATCTTTAAATTTTGATTGGATTTATTTGGGGAATTTTTGGCGTGGGGGGGGGGGCTAGTTGAACTCCAATCACTTTCGACTATTAAAAGGGTACTAGCTCTTTGAATTTCCATTCGAATGAGCCTGCTTTGAAGTTTCTAAGACAACACCTTCTATAAAAACCTTTATGCCCCCAGGGCATAACTTAAAACCCTTGCCCTGAGGTTGTGGGTGAATGTCCTCCTCAGAAACTTATTTTCTATCTGGAAATCAACTTCGCTGAACAAAATGGCTATTGCAAAATTTTGATTAGATGTGTTTGGGGGAATGATGGGTGTGGGGGGGGGCTAGTTGCCCTCCAATCACTTTCGACTATTAAAAAAAGCACTAGCCACTCCAATTTCCAATCGAATGAACCCTTTCCGAAGTTTCTACGACAACTCCTTCGATACGAAGTGCCCGGGTGGAGAAAAAACACATTGTGCCCACATCGTTCTTTACTTAGGCAGCGCTAGAGCGCTTCCTATGATACATTGGATAACATTAACAAAATCTAAGCATCAGAGTGAATAATTTTTAACCATCCTTTTGTTTATCAAATATGTTGGAAAAATTGACAAAATCTATGCATCAGATTGATAAAGAACTCATTAACATCCTTTTGTAGAATACAACGAATAAAATTGACAAAATCTAAGTATCAGAATGTATCAGAGTGATTAATCTCTTTATCGGCATCAATTGACGGACAGATAGGATAACGTTGAGAAAATCTAAGTATTAAAATGAATAAATGCTGTATCAACATCTTTTGTAAGATATGTCGGATAAAATTGACAAAATCTAAGTATCAGAGCGAATAAATTTTTTATCATCATCATATGCCGGATTCATAGGTTATCCGGATAAAATTGAAAAACTCGGAGCACCATATTGAATAAGATCTTTATCAGTTTACTATGTCGGATACGTTGGACAAATTAAACCAATTCTAAGTGTCAGAGTGAGTGAATTCCTTATAAAATTTTTTTAACAGATACACTGGATAACGCTTAAAAAGTCGAAGTATCAGAGCGAATAAATCCATTATCATCGTCATTTGTCAGATACGCTTGATAAAATTGAGAAAATCCTAGTATCAGCGTGAATAAATTCGTTATCAATGTCTTTTGACAGATACGTTTAATAACATTGACAAAATCTAAGTATCAGAGTGAATAAATTCTTTAATAACGTTTTTCTTATCAATATCAGCAGTCCGATACGGCGGATAACACTGACAAAATCTATATATTAGAATGAATAAATTCTTTATCTACATTATTTGTCGAATACGTCGGATAAAATTTACAAAATCTAAGTATCAGAGTGAACAAGTTGTTTATGAACATACTATGACGGATACTTTGTATAATATTATAAAAATCTAAGTATCAGAGTGATTAAATTCTATATCAACATCCTTTGTCGGATACATAGGATAACATTGACAAAATCTAAGTGTCAGAGTAAATAAATTAATTACCAACATCCTTTATTGGATACGTCGGATAACATTATCAAAATCTAAGTATCAGAGTGATTAAATTCAATATAAACATCTTTTTCTCGGATACATAGGATAAAATTGACAAAATCTAAGTGTCAGAGTGAATAATTTTTTTTTATCAACATCTTTTGTCAGATACATCGGAAAAAATTGACGAAGTCTAAGTATCAGAGTGAATAAATTCCTTATCAACGTGTTTATCGGATACATCAGATAACATTCATAAAATCTAAGTTTTATTAATTTTGACTTTATGCATCGTTGCGTTGAATTTAGGTTAGACTGGTTATAGATGGCAGCACACCCGCCCAGACAGACACGAATTTATTCACTCTGATACTTAGATTTTCTCAATTTTATCAGGCATATCTTACAAAGGACGATAAAGAGGTTACTCACTCTGATACTTAGATTTCGTGAACATTATCTGATGTATCCGACAAAAGATGTTGATAAAGAATTTAATCATTCAAATAAATAGATTTTGTCAATGTTTTTTGATACATCCAACAATTGATATCAATAAAGAATGTTAATAAAGAACTTGTCACGCTGATACTTAAATTTTATCAGTGCTACCAAAATTATCTGTCAAAAGACATTGATAAACAATTCATTCACTCTAATGCTTACATTTTCTCAATTTCATGAGACATATCTGACAAACTAGGATAATAAAGAATTTATTTATTCTGATGTTAAGATTTAGTGAATGCTATCTGATTTACCCGACAAAAGAAGTTGATAAAGAATTTATTCACTCTGATACTTAGATTTCGTGAATGTTATCTGATGTATCCGACAAAATAAGTTGATAAAAAATTTATTCACTATGATATTTATGTTTTGGTAGTGTTGTCAAACGTATCTGTCAAAAGACGATGATAAAGAATTTATTCACTCTAATACATAGGTTTTGACAATGTTATCCAACATATCCGAAAAAGGATGTTGATAAAGAATTTATTTAATCTGATACTTAGATTTAGTATATTTTATTCCGATCTATTTGACAAAGATGTTGATAGAAAACAATTATTCACTCTGATACTTAGATTTTGTCAATGTTATCCCATATACCTGACTATAGATGTTGATACAGAAGTTCATCACTCTGACACTTAGGTTTTGATAATGTTAACCGACATATCCGGCAAAGGATGTTGATAAAGAATCTATTCGCTCTGATACTTAGATTTTATCAATTTTATCCTGACCTATCCGACAAAAGGTGTTGATAAAGAATTTATTCATTCTGATGCTTATATTTTCTCCATGTTAACCTATCTATCCGACATAAGATGTATGCAAATTCCTTTTCTTACATCTCCGATGTTTTAATAGACATTATAAACGTTCGATATGCTAGCATACTCTAAAAATAATGAACACATAACAATGTAAGGCATAATATATTTTTAATCAAATAATGTTTTGAAAAATATTAATACAAACAATTTATTATTATACATTATTAATATCAATGAACAACTTTAGACATTTTGAATCTGTTCCATAAAATAGTTCACTATGTTCTCTCTTGATAGTGTAGCTATCGTCTTGTCATAATTCGTAATCAGTAGAATAATCATTATTCTATTTTGAGTCATAGACAATTTTTACTGGTGTGTTACCGACAGATTCAATATGCGTTTTGTCTTTGGTATTATTTGGTTCATTGACTGTTTGATCAATCATGGTAGTAACATTTGCTGGCACTTTGTTTTTCATCGATTCATCTTTATATTCCTTAGTGATATTTTCTACCATTATTTTCTACCCTTTTTATTTTTCCGGCAATTTCACTGTCTTTTTCAACGTTATTTTTACAATAACAGTTCCGGCACGTAGACAAGATATGGTTTATGATATTAGTAGAAGAGTAGGCCTTTCTTTTCCGCTTTGCTTTCATTCGAACGCCAAAACCTAAAAGATGACGATAGGATCTATCAATAGGTCGCATGTTACCATAACCATTAGCAAGAAGATGCCCCTCTTCATCAACTATTATTTTTAAGTTGGCATTCTCTTTGAGTGCAATCATCTCTGGAAATGATACATTCGCATATTCAGAATTTGTATAATGGAAATTCTTGGGTACTCCAAAGAAATCTAAACTCTCACTGTCATGACAACGCACGCAAAAGTTACCGATAGTGCTACCACTTGTACTTGTTTCATAATTCAAATACTTCTCCTTGTCAACATTCAGTGCTACAATAACACTATCTTGTGAACACATTTTTACTGGGGGGTCATTCACATGTTCAATATGCATTTCATCTTTGCTATTATTGGGCTCATTGACTGTTTGATCAATGGTAGTAACGTTTGCTGGTACTTTGTTTATCATCGATTCATCTTTATATTCCATAGTGATATTTTCTACCAATGCCCTTTTTATTTTTTCGGCAATTTCACTGTCTATTACCACATTATTTTTACACAGGTAACAGTTCCAACACGTGGACAAGATATGGCTTATGACATTAGTTGAGGAGTACGCCTGTCTTCTTTTCACCATGTGTTGAATGCTAATACCCGAAAGCTGACGATAGGCTTTAACACTTGGTAACATGTTACCACAAGCACTAGCAAGAAGATTCCCCTCTTCATCAACTATTATTTTTATGTTGGCATTCTCTTTGAGTGCAATCATCTCCGGAAATCTCAATCTCGCATATCTATCATCATTTGAGTTTAATTTGTTGGTACTCCAAAGAAACCTAATTCCTTACTGTCATGACAATGCAAGCATACGTTTCCGATAGTGCTACCACCTGTACTTGTTTCATTGTTTAAATGCTTGTCCGTCAGCATTCAATGCTACAATAACACTATCATGTGAACACACTTTCTTAAAATGCTTCATCTTCACTTTTTTAAAGATATGAGTTATGTGTTTATCCTTCCACTGCTTAAAAATTACTGATTTAATAAATGCAATAAACTAGGTAGTGTCGATAACCGCCATAGAGGACCAGTGGGAAAGACGCGTCGTGTCTATGAGCAAGCATAGAGTACGATTGGTAGAGCCACAAGCATATTTCATGTCATTTTAAGATACGTAAAAAAAGTTGAATAATTTTTAAGTCCAAAAAAGGTGCTACTACAAACATTATTTTTCTGATAGTAAAAGTCACGACTAAAATATCAATAGCATTCTAATTTTAAATTCGTAAAATATTAAATTTGAATTTTTTATGTTTTAAGTATGTTTTATATCATTCTAAGACATGTAAAAAAAATGGTTGAAAAAAAAATGCCATGTTCAAAAAAAATAAAAAAAAGTTAAAACTTAAAAAAAGTATACAAAATGGGGAGAGGGGCCCAAAAAGTTGGAGGGAGGGGGCCCCTTGGAGGCTGGAGAGAGAGGACCCATGGAGGTTGAGGTCCTTGGTGGTTAGGGTCATTGAAGTTTGCGGTTCATGATGGTTGAAATCTATAATCATCTCAATAGTGGATTTCTAAGGATTGTTCTGAATTTCTTTATTAAAATTCTTTTCTTAGCATCTACATCTCTATTAGTATCAAGTTTTTAGTATACTACAATGTTGGAGCATATTTTATATTGACAACACTGCTCAAATGGTACTTGTGTATTGTACAAAACACATCCAAGAAGTAAGGCTAGGTCAAGGCATAAGGTTTCCATAGATTGATGCCAACGATGTTATTCCAAATTTATAATAAATTGCTTATCATTTCCGTAGATTGACACCAATGATTTTATTCAAAATTTATATTTTATTGTGTAAGAGTTACCACCCCATTCGGGCTTACTTTCACTGGTAAGCAGTTTAAACCTTTTTCCTACTTTCATACAATTCTACTAAAATAATCATTTTCGTAGATTGACACCAATGATGTTATTCTTAATTGATATTTAATTGCGTAAGAGTTAGCACCCCCTTCGGGCTTACTTTAACTGGTAAATAGTTTAACCCTTTTTACCACCTTCATACAATCCAATTAAAAATTTTATCAAGCTCTGTTTCACCCCTATTATTCAATCACCATTTAAGATCATTCAGAGCAGAGTTATGCCAATGGAATACCTTTTTCGCAAATTGAGCTATTTTTACGCAAATGATACAACTTTTTGATATCCCTAATATTGTATGCAATCATTAAACCTAGTTTTGTTAAACCTAAACCATTGTTAAACCATTAAACCTAGTTAAACCATTAACCATTAAACCAAGTTTTGTAGAGTTGATAGTAATTAATAGTGGTCCAGAAAATGGGTGTTGCCTCAGAAACCTGTCTGGTTGCTTTATAAAATCTCGTCTCTGAATATCTAGTTCCAAAATATAACGTGTTTGGTCGCTTTATGCAATCCCCGGTCATATATATAGAATACACACTACTGGGGGGAGGGATTTTTACAATAGGGGATTTTACAGAATTCTTGTGCGAAAATCTTTTTGTTTGTCTTACTTTCTCTTTGCCTACTCAATTTTGCATGTTGAGATGTTCTGGTGAAGTTTTTCAGCGGGTTTGGATGTCCGAAAACTAATTTCCATGCAAGGGGGGATTTCCAGAGTAATTGGGAAAAACGACTGGAACTTTAATTATTTTTCAAATGAAAGTATGCCAAGGAGAATTTTTCAGGGTGAACCTTTTGCAAGAAATTATACGGAGGGAAGGGGTTATTTTCAGCAAAGATGGGATCGTCCGGAAAGATTTTTCTGGGGGGGGGGGTGTTTGACGGGGGAGGAACTTTCCACGGAGGTGTTTTCCGTGAGGGGAGGAAATTTTTCATGGAGAGTGAGCCAGATTTACCGGCATTATTTGAAAAACGATTAGCAACTAATAAAACAAGTTTTTTCAACTGAAAGTAAGGAGCAACAATAAAACGAACAGAAACATATATGAAGGGGTTGCTCCCCTCCTCAATACCTTGATCCTTAAGCTAAAGTTTCATTCTTTGTCTCAAATTTTTTAAGAACGACTTCTGAATCACAAGGGCCGTTTAATTAGAATAGAAAGCTTTTTTAAAAGTGCTAAAAACTTGTTCCGTATATGAAGGGGTTGCGCCCCTCCTCAATATCTTGCTCCTTACGCTAAAGTTTCACTGTTGGTCCAAAGTTTTCAAGAAAGACTCCTGAAACATAATGGCTGTTTGATTAGAATAGGAAGCTTTTTTGAAAGTGCTAAAAGCTTAGCGTGATGAGTAAGGTATTGAAAAGGGAGCAACAACGTCATATATGGAATTATTTATTTTCATTTTGAGTTTTAAAGTTGCTCCTTACTTTCAGTTGAAAAAACTTGTTTCTTTTATTTAATTGCTGAAAAAGAGCAGTAAAACAAACCTAGGAATTGAGGTTTTTGCCTATATCTCTCGATATTTTCACGTCAATTGTTTGACCTTATAACCTCTTGTGTAAGGAAAAAAATAATGAAATAAAAATAAACAAATAGATGCGCCTCTATAACCATTCTTCTTGGTAAAAATTCAAAATTTCTCTTTTATGGTGTAAGGGCTAGAAACCTTCGTTAAATGGTAATTGAAGATGCAATTTTCGTGGCCACCCTTTTTCAGGAGACGATTTTTCTTCTTTTTTTTTGTAACTGATTTGCTTGTTTTTCTGTGCTGATAAATTTTGAAGGGTGAATTTAAACTTAATTGATACTACGTATTTGGAACCAAAATTAAAAGTAGATTCTTTCGATGGATTGTCAAACTTCTGTTGCCTTGTATTGTTGTATTTAATGCAACTGTATTATTTTAAAACTTCAGTTTTTTTGTAGTTGTTCTTGTTCCTTCAGCCAATAGTTTTTCCTTATTTACCATTAATTACTATGAATGGTTTGGTACTTCGAAAGCTTCATTTTTATAGGGTGAAAAAATTATATACAGAATTATATATTTGTACTAAAGCTATTAAGAGAGATATCAGTAAATCCTTCTATTTGGGGGGAGGGGTGCCTCAACTGTAAGGTATATTTCCACGCGGTAGTGGGCTTTGTTTTCGAATTTGATCCCACATTCTACTCGAATATGTCGAATATATTCTTTAAAAATTCATAGGTCTTATCTTCTGGACTTTAAAGAAGTTTTTTAGTTCAGAAGGTAGCGTATTACTTTTATCTGAAATTTTAACACAATATCAGGCTTTCAAGTAAAGTTAGTAATTTTTTATAGATAATTGATAGCTATCAATGTTTAAGAGGTAACTGATCTATATAATTGAGAGATAACTGATTTATGTACTTGCATACACTTACAGTTGCTGGTAGTCAACGGCATTTATTTTGCAAGATTTAGATTATTCTACCTTACATGAAAATCTTTTAAGGTTGTATCAGAGGAACACGCTGATGAAGTTCTAGAGGTGAAGGCTAAGGAAGTAAACATTGATTCTCTGTTTGAAAATGATTCCCAGCTTGGTGGATTAAATAATATCATTAACGAATTAGTCTCTGCAAAAGATGTATCAGTATGGATCGATCCTTTAGATGCCACCAAAGAGTATACAGGTACAGAAATACTCTATATATTTTTTTTTTTATTAATAAAAAGTACTTTTCCCAACAAATATGTTCAAAGATTTGTAAAGAGTAAAAGGAGGAGACGTAAAGCCTTATAGCCTAATAAATAAATCTAATATGGACTAAAACTAAACTGAATGATTGTGTTTAGTTTCAAACGAACCGAGATTGCCAGAAACAAGTGTGGCATTTTGAGGTCTATTGAATACAGAATATGTTTGGTATGTTTTTTGTTTGTTTGTCATAACAAAAGAAACAAAGATCGCAATACTAATCAATTTTACAGTTAGGAAAAAAATAATTCTATTGAATAGATACATCTGTGATTTTTAATTTATCTATACAATTTTAATTGGAAATTTTTTGCTGGTATCTTTCTTTTTGATTCTATTTCATTTGAAAACAGAGAAATTGTCCCTAAATTAAACTTATAAAACATCTAGGCTATTGGTAATTTTTCATGCGGTGGGTTTAATTTGCTGCAGCATTGGTGAATCAATAAATGATTTGCCAGTTAACTTGCTATACGTTTGAAAGGAATGGAATTAAAATGGGTGAAAACAACTATGAGTGTATATTATTCTAATGAAACTCAATTGATGGTTTAAAATTTACTGGTATAAAAAAAATAAAGCATTTTGGGTTGTGTTTAATTATAAGGAGGTCCAATTATAAGGATGCACAAACTACCAAGCTTTGGTCTTAGTTAAGAGGCAGCGAAGTTGTCGAGCAAACAGGTGGTAGGCTATTGCGGGTAAACAAAATTTGGAATAGAAGCCTCTTTTTTGATTTGCCTGGGATTGATTAACTAACTTTGGTAAGTTCTTTGATAACTTGCTGGGGAATTGACCTAAAATTCGGAAAGGCTGAGATTCATTTAAGTTTGGTAGGAAGGGTCTTAAAGACTTTGAAATTTTTCTCAAAATTGTTAAACCACTAACCTTAACAGCCTAGGTGCTAGAAGTCATTTTAAAATTAAATAAAAAAAAACAAGTTTTTTATACTGAAAGTAAGGAGCGACATTAAAACTTAAAACGAACAGAAATTATTCCGTATATGAAAGGGGCTGTCCCCTCCTCAACGCCTCGCTCTTTACGCTAAAGTTTTTTATTGTCTAAAAAAATAGAGTTGTGAGACAGAGTCAAATTTTAGCGTAAAGAGCAAGGCGCTGAGGAGGGGACAGCCTCGTTTATTTACGTAATAATTACTGGTTGTTTTAGTTTTTAATGTTGCTCCTTACTTCCAGTTAAAAAAACTTGTTTTTTTTATTTAATATTTGAGCGTTTTTGAAAAAATACAGGTTTTGATCTTGGCTCACCTTACATGAACAATTAAAACAAAAATTTTCATATTAATTTACTTTTATTTGGTTTAATGGCTTTCTCGAAACTTGTTTCATTTTATTTACGAACGTTTTTATTAGTAATAAATATACGTAACTTACGAATTAACTTACGTAACGAACTTCTATATTCATATATTTTTAATACATATATTAGGGGTTCGCCCCCTAGTCAATACCTTGCTCTTTAAGCGAAAGTTCGAATTTTGTTCCAATTCTTTAAAAATGACCTCTTAATCACAAAGGCCGTTAATTAGAATAAATAGCTCTTATGAAATTACTAAAAAATCTCTGGCTTAAAGAGTGAGGTATTGACTAGGGGGTGAACCCAATCATATATTTAATATTTTCTCTTCGTTTAAAGTTTTGATGTTGCTGCTGTTGCAGTTGAAAAACTTGTTTTCTTATATTTAATTTCCGATCTTTTTTTTTAATAATGCTGGGAAGTCCGGCGTCCCCTTCATAGCAATGTCCCTTTCCCCATGAAAACTTCCTTCATGGAAAGATCCTCCCACATAACCCCCGACCCCAGGCACGTACGCAGGAATTTGTTTCGGGGGGGGGGATTTGTTTCGGGGGGGGGCAAATCCTTCAAACCCATTATTCTGTGAAAAAAAATCAGAAAATTATGGGAAAATGAAAAAAATCGTGAGATTTCGGGGGGGGGCCCGGAGGCCCCCCCGGCGTACGTCTCCGCCCGACCCCCCCCCCCCCCACTACCAGGAAAAATCTCCCCTGAAAACGTTGGTACTGTATACTTCCCAATAACCAATACTATATGTTAACATTGGGTAAAGTTCATAGCTTTCAGCCGTCCTCCCAGGAACTTCGGGGGATTAAGTCATCCTAAAAGACATAGTTATAATATTTTCGACCATGCTGAACAAAATGGCTATCTCAAAATTTTGATCAGGTGACTTTGGGAAAACAATGAGTGTGGGAGGGGGCCTAGTTGCCCTCCATTTTTTCTAGTCAATTAAAAAGGGCTCTAGAACTTTTAATTTCCATTCCAATGAGCCCTCCCACGATATTCTAGGACCGCTGGGTCAATACGATCACCCCTGGGGAACAAAAAAAAAATAAACACGCACCCGTGATCTTTCTTCTGGGAAAAAATGCAAAATTCCACATTTTTGTAGATAGGAGCTTGAAACCTCTACATTAAGGTTCTCTGGTACGCAGAATATGATGGTGTGATTTTCATTTAGGTTCTATAACTTTAAGGCGATCTTTTCCCCTTTCTTCGAAAATCAGCCAAATTTTTTCAGGCGCGTAACTTTGGATTAAACTTGATGAAACTTATATATTTGAAATCAGCATTAAAATTCAATTCTTTTGATGTATCTATTTGTATCAACATACCGTTTTCTAGAGTTTCGGTTACCATTGAGCCGGGTCCCAATAACCAATACTATATAATATATACTATATAATACTATACAGTTAACATTGGATAAAGTTCATAACTTTCAGCCCTCCTCCTGGGGGCTTCGAGGGATTAAGTCATCCTAAAAGACATAGTTATAATATGTTCGACCATGCTGAACAAAATGGCTATATCAAAATTTTGATCGAAATTCTTTGGAAAAACAATGAGCGTGGGAGGGGGCCTAGTTTCCCTCTATTTTTGGTCACTTAAAAAAGGCGCTACAACTTTTAATTTCTGTTCCAATGAGCCCTCCCACGATATTCTAGGACCACTGGGTTGATACGATCACCCCTGGAAAAAACTAAACAAAAAAAAAAAAAAAATAAACACGCATCCGTGATCTTTCTTCTGGCAAAAATGGAAAATTCCACATTTTTGTAGATTGAAGCTTGAAACCTCTAAAGTATGGTTCTCTTATACGCTGAATATGATGGTGTGATTTTCATTAAGGTTCTATAAATTTTAAGGGGTCTTTCCTCCTTTTTTTGAAAATCAGCCAAATTTTCTCAGGTGCGTAACTTTTGATAGGTAAAAATGAATTTGATGAAGTTTATATATTTGAAATCCGAATTAAAATTTGATTCTTTTGATGTATCTATTGGTATCAAAATTCCGTTTTTTAGAGTTTCGGTTACCATTGAGCCGGGTCCATCCTTACTTACAGTTCGTTACCACGAACTGTTTGATATCATACTCCGAAGAATTTTTGGTCCTTAAAACTTTGAAACCTGCGACTGACAGAGAAAAACTTTGACCCGGGATATTTGTATTTTTACAAGCGGATTAGAGCACTTTCATGCAAAAGAGGCGTGTACCAGTGAGACACAGAAATGAGGATTTTAGTTGAGGTATGCGAAGAGGTTTAGACCTCGACAATACTCATTCTTATGTCTTATTGGGTCTAGTCATGACCGAAGAAAAAAAATTTACCGATCTTTTCGCTTAAGAAATGGCGGTGGAGGGAGTGTTGTAGGGTTGATGGGCGCACTTTTTTCCTCATATCATATCAAAACCTAAATCCATCAGAAATCAAGTCTTATAATAATTCAAAACAAACAAAAATGACCATCAATAAATGACGGTAACCTTCAATGAATGATGGTTCATTCTTTATCAAACAGTTCGTGGTAACGAATTGTAAGTAAGGTGTGACCCTGCTCAATAGTAACCGAAACTCTAAAAAATGGAATTTTGATACCAATAGATACATCAAAAGAATCAGATTTTTATACTGATTTGGAATATATAACTTCCATCAAGTTTAGTGTTACCCATCAAAAGCTGGGTGCCAGAGAATATTTGCCTTATTTTCAAAAAAAGGGGGAACACCCCCTATAAGTCACAGAACCTTATTGAAAATCACACTATCAATTTTCGGGCATCAGATAATCCCACTTCAGAGTTCTCAAGCTCCTATTTGCAAAATGTGGAATTTCCTATTTTTTGCCAGATGAAAGATCAGGGATGCGTGTTTTTTTTGTTTTTTTTTTTTTTTTTTTTTCCGCCGATAATCATATCGACCCAGTGGTCATAGAATATCGTGAGAGGACTCATTGGAACGGAAATTAAAAGTTATAGTACCTTTTTTAGTGACCAAAAACATTGGAGGGCACCTAGGCCCCCTCCCACGTCCATTCTTTCCCCAAAGTCACCCGATCAAAATTTTTATATGGCCATTTTGTTCAGCATAGTGGAAAAGTACAATAACTATGTCTTTGAGGATGACTTAATCCCCCACAGTCCCCGGGGAATGGGCTGCAAGTTTTGAACTTTGCCCAATTTCAGAGGCAACGCTATAGCGTTGCCTATAGTAAAGGCCATACGGCTCCAATGTTTTATTATTACTTATTTATTATTTTTTCCCAGAGGCACTTCATATGGAAGGGGTCGTCGTAGAAACTTAAAGGCGGCTCATTCGATTGGAAATCGAGAGTTCTAGTGCCCTTTTTAATAGTTAAGTGATTGGAGGGCAAATACCCCCCCCCCCCCACGCCCATCATTGCCCCAAACACATCCAATCAAAATTTTGAGATAGCCATTTTGTTCAGCGTAGTAGGTTTCCAGATAGAAAATATATTTTTGAGACAATCCCCCACAACCCCCAGGGCAAGGGTTTTAAGTTATGCCCTGGGGGCATATAAGGTGTTTTTAAAAGGCGTTGTCCTAGAAACTTCAAAGAAGTCTAATTCGATTGGAAATTCAAAGGGCCGGTGCCCTCTTTAAGAGTCGACAGGGACTGGAGTGCAACTAACCCCTCTCTCACTCCCACCTTTTCCCCACATTCACATTCAATCAAAATTTTGAGATAGCCATTTTATTCAACGTAGTTTTAAGTTCTTGAAATTAGGTCTTTGAGGAATGACAACCCCCCCCCCCCCCACAGCCATCAGGGCAAGGGTTGTAAGTTATGCCCTGGAGGCATATAAAGTTTTTATAGAACGCTGTGTCGTAAAAACTTCAAAAAGAGCTCCTTCGATTGGAAATTGCAAGGGCTAGTGCCCTTTTTAATAGTCGAAAGTGATTGGAAGGCAACTAACACCCCTTCCACGCCCACCATTTCTCCAAGCACATCCAATCAAAATTTTGATATAGCCATTTTGTTCAAAGTAGTTGAAAAGTCAGGAATTTTTGTGTTAGAGGAGGTTATTTACACCACAGCCGTCAGGGCCCGGCTTATAAGCTTTTTTCTGGGGGCGAGCAGGGATCATGGGGGAGGGAGATTCGTGTAAACTTCAGAAAGAAATCATTTGCTTGGGAATTGACAGTTCTATCTTTAATTTTAAGCGTCAAAAGATTTTGGAGGGTAACCAGCTCCCCCCCCCCCCCCAACCTTTTTTTCCCAAGTTCATCCAATAAAGATTTTAAGATAGTGCTATTTTGTTAAAAATAGTTCAAAGGTCATATAAAAAAAATTCTGGTGTCGACACAACCCGCCAGGGCCCGGGGGCAGGCGTTTTAAGTTATGCCCTGGGGGGCATATATGGGCCTTATGGAAGGGATGCTCGTATTAACTTCAAAGAGGATTCATTTGATTGAAAATTGAAAGTTCTAGTTCACTTTTCAAGAGTCAAAAGAGTTCGGAGGGCACCTACCCCCCCCCCCCACTCCCTTTTTTCCTCAAACCCATCCGATAATAACTTTGAGATAGCGTTTTTGAAGACCATATAAAGAAAACTCTGCGGTCAATACAGCCCCCCAGGGCCCGGGGGGGTGTTGTAAGTTATGCCCTTGGGGAATATATGGTTCTTATTGAAGGAATGCTCGTAAAAATTCAGAAATGGCTCATTTGATTGGAAATTGAACATTCTAGTTCAGTTTTTTAGAGTGAAAAGAGATTGGAGGGGAACTAGCCCCCCCCCCCCCTCATGCCCCGTTTTCCCCAAATGCATCCAATAAAAACTTTGAGATAGCCATTAAGTTAAAAATTGCTCAAAAGTCAGATAACAAAAACTCAGGTGTCGTTACAACCCCCCAGAGCCCGGGGCAGGCGTTGTAATTTATGCCCTGGGGCATATATTATTCATATGGAAAGGATACTCGTATAAACTTCGGAGAGGGTTCATTTGATTGGAAATTGAAAATGCGAGTTCAGTTTTTAATAGTCAAATAAGATCTGAGGGCAACTAGCCCCCCTTCCCCACGCCTTCTTTTTCAAAACCCCTCAGATGAAAATTTTGAGATAGACATCTTGTTAAAAATATTTCAAAGGTCAGATAAGAAAAATCCGGTGTCAATAGAACCCCCCAGGGCACAGGAGAAGGCGTTCTAAGTTATTTCCTAAGGGCATGTATTGTTCTTATGAAAGGGATGCTCGTATAAACTTCATAGAAGGCTCATTTGATTGGAAATTGAAAGTTCTAGTTCACTTTTTAAGAGTCAACAGAGTTAAACTAGTCCTCCCCCCCCCCAAGCTCTTTTTTCCCAAACCCGTCCGCTACAAATTTTGTGATAGCCAGCGTTGTAAGTGTGGTCCTAGGGGCGTATATTGTTCTTATGAAAGGGATGCTCGTATAAACTTCAGAGGGGGCTCATTTGATTGGAAATTGAAAGTTCTAGTTCAATTTCTAAGAGTCAAAAGACGTCCGAGGGCAACTAGCCCCCCCCCCCCACACCCTTTTTTCCCCAATCCCATCCGATGAAATTTTTATAATAGCCAGTTCATTAAAAATAGTTCAAAGGTCAGGTAAGAAAAATTCGTGTGTCGATGGAACCCGCCAGGGCCCGGAGGCAGGCGTTATGAGTAATGCTCTACGGGCATATACAGTACGTAAGGAAGGGATGATCGTATAAACTTCAGAGATGGCTCATTTGGTTGGAAATTGAAAGTTCTGGTTCACTTTTTAAGAGTCAAAAGAGATCGGAGGGCAACTCGCCCCCCCCCCCTGCTCCCCTCCTCCACGTCCTAAATGCATCAGATAAAAATTTTTAGATGGACATTTTGTTAAACATAGTTCTAAGTTCTGATAACAAAAAACTCCGGTGTTGACTCAGCCCCCCAGGGCCCAGGGGCAGGCGTTGCAAGTTATGCCCTGGGGGCATGTATGGTTGTTATGGAAGGTATGCTCTTATAAACTTCATAGAGGGCTCTTTTGATTGGAAATTGAAAGTCGTAATTCACTTTTTAAGAGTTAAAAGTGATTGGAGGGCAGATAGCTTTCCCCACACTCCATTTATGTTTTCCCCAGAGGCATTTCATATAGAAGGGGTCGTCATATAAACTTCAAAAGGGGCTCATTCGATTGGAAATCGATAGTTCTAATGCCATTTTTAAGAGTCAAAAGGGATCAGATGGCAACTGGCCCCCCAAGCCCTTTTTCCACAAATACATCTGATAAAAAATTTGAGGTAGCCATTTTGTTAAAAATAGTTCAAAGATTATATGACAAAATTTCCTTTATGTATGGTTATTTCGTTAAAAATAGTTCAAAGGTCAGATAAGAAAAACTCATGTGTCGACAAAACCCCCCCCCCCCCCCACAGGCCAGGCGTTGTAAGTATTACTCTGGGGGCATATATGGTTCTTATGGAAGGTACGCTCGTATAAACTTCAGAGAGGGTTCATTTGAATGGAAATTAAAAGTTGTGGTTCATTTTCTCAGATTGAAAAAAGATCGGAGGGCAACTAGCCCTTCCCACCCTCCTCGCCACGATGGATAAACCCATCCGATAAAAATTTCAGGTGACCATTTTGTAAAAAATAGTTCAACCATCAGATATTAAAACTCCAGGGTCGACACAACCCCCCTTGGCCCAGGAACAGGCGTTGTAAGTTATACTTTGGGGATATATATGGTTCTTATAGAGGGGATACTCGTATAAACTTCAGAGAGGGCTCATTTGATTGAAAATGGAAAGTTCTAGTTCACTTTTAAAGAGTCAAAATAGACCAAAGCTTAATCTAGTCCCCCCCCGCCCTTTTTCTCCAAACCCATCCGATAAAATTTTGAGATAGCAATTTTGTTAAAAATAGTTCAAACATCAGATAATAAAAACTCTGAGGTTAACACAAACCCCTTTTTTCACTTTGATATTGTTACTTTTATATCAGTTTTGATACTTCGATGAATATTTGATTTTTTTTTAAAGTTCGATTTTGACATAAGGAATTTTTAAAAACTTGAAATTTTTTGCAATCAAAAACAAACAAAAGTTAATTAAAAAAAAAAACTTTCTGAAAAATAAGTTTTTTAAAATAAAAGTAAAGGCAATTTTAAACTTAAGCTCCAGCAGATACAAATACCTTTTAAAATTCAAACTCAAAACGACCAGAAATTACTATTAAAGAATAAGTGAAACCCAAAGCGAACAGAAATTAATTAAACAATCTTAGCAAAAACATACAACAAGTATATAAATTAATAAATAGATCTTAAAGCAAGTAATGCTTAGATTGAATATGAAAATCAAGCTTAAGACGAAAAAAAAATATTTTCCTATTGAAGTACAAATGAAACTTAAAACGAACAGAAATTAAATAAGCAATCAATGCAAACGAACATACTATATATATTAATATAAATTGATTAATAAATCTTAAAGCGAGTGAAACTTAAATTGAATATGCAAATCAAGCTCGAAACCAACAAAAATCACCACAAACAAGAGTTTAGGTATGACCTCCTTCTCTCACTGTAAAAGTCTAAAACCTACTGCGTCATTGGCGCTTTACTGAAAATATATGCGTCTTGAACCGTCTTGGAAAGTATAAACAATATCAAATTGAATATTTGATGTATAATGATATTAATTGTTGGAAGATCCATCAGTTCAAGAATTTATTTAACTGTAATTGTATTTTTATTTTCAATGCTGTAAGTACTGAAAAGAAAATATTTGTAATATAATCCATCTTCAGTTAAGCGCTAATGACGCAGTAGGCTTTTGGTTTTTATTTACAGTTAGGAAAGGAGGCAGTATCCAAACACTTGTTTGTAGTGAAACTATATTCGTCTTTAACAACTTTAAAAAGAGCTAGTAAATTAAACTGAGTATTTGATGTATAATGATATTAATTGCTGAAAGCTCATCAGTTCAAAATTGTTACTATAATTTTAATGTTTATTTTCAATATTAAGTGCAAAAGAAAATATTTGTCATAAAATTGGTTTTCAGTAAAGCACCAATGACGAAGGAGGTTTTAGACTTTTACAGTGAGAGAAGGAGGTCATACCCAAACTCTTGTTTGTGGTGATTGTTGTTCGATTCAAGCTTGATTTGCATATTCAATTTAAATTTCACTCGTTTTAAGATTTACTTATTAATTTACATTAATATATATTGTATGTTTATTTGCATTGATTGCTTATTTAATTTCAGTTCGTTTTAAATTTCATTTGTACGTCAATAGGAAAATATTTTTTTCGTCTTAAGTTTGATTTTTATATTCAACCTAAGCATTACTCGCTTTAAGATCTATTTATGAATTTATATTATTACTTTCGCTATGATTGTTTATTTAATTTCTGTTCGTTTTGGGTTTCATTTATTCTTTAATATTAATTTCTAGTCGTTTTGAGTTTGAATTTTAAAAGGTATTTTTGTCTGCTAAGCTTAAGTTTAAAATGGCCATTACATTTATTTTAAAAAATGATTTTTAGGAAATTTTTTTTAATTAATTAATATAAATGGAAACTACAACACATTCATTTTTGAAACATCATAAGGTAAATCTGCTTTCAGCGTATTTTTAACAAAAATTGCAGCACTATAAAATTTTTTCGAAGGATCAAACTTAAGAAAACACCGGTAAAAAAACTTAAAAAATTTATTTTTCGGAAAGTTTTTTTTTTAATTAATTTACATACCGTATTTGTTATTGGGAAATATACAGACGTTTTCAGGGGGATTTTTTTCTGGTAGTGGGGGGGGGGGGTGTATCGCGGGTTACGTGGGAGGATCTTTTCATGGAGGAAGGAACATTTTTATGAAGGGGGTGGCGGATTTCCCAACATTATTTTAAAAAAAACGATAAGAAATTAAATGAAAAAGAACCAGTTTTCAACTGAAAAACTTTTCAACTGAAATCTGTTCAACATCAAAACTTAAAACGAACAGAAACTATTTGTATGGGATTGGGTTCGCCCCCTAGTCAATACCTCGCTCTTTTCGCTAAAGATTTTCTAGTACTTTCGTAAGAGCTATTTATTCTAATTAACGACCTTTAGGATTAATGGGTCATTCTTAAAGAATTTGAAAAAATTCGAAGTTTAGCGTAAAGAGCGAGGTATTGACTAGAGGGGTGAACACCCCTATACGTAATAAAAATATACGAATATAGAAGTTCGTTACGTAAGTTAATTCGTAAGTTAAATAGTATTTATTACTAATAATAACGTTCGTAAATAAAACTAAACAACTTTCGAAAAAGCCATTTAGCCAAAAAAAGTAAAATAAATATGCAAATTTTGTTTTAATTATTCATGTACGGTGAGCCAAAATCAAAACCCGCATTAATTTAGAAACGTTTAGACATTAGACAGTTTAGACAGTTTTAACATTTAGACAGTTTTTTATTCTTGTAAAGAATAGAGTTGTGAAAAAGAGTCAAACTTCAGCGTAAAGAGCGAGGCGTTGAGGAGAGAACAGCCCGTTTCATTTACGGAATAATTTCTTTTCGTTTTAAGTTTTAATGTCGCTCCTTACTTTCAGTTAAAAAAACTTTTTTTTTTTTATTTAATGAAGTGAAGAACGAACAGAAATTGATTACGAATAATATCATCAAACATAACTTATAATTGGTGCACAAAAGAATCTTATCAAACAGTTCGTGGTAACGAACTGTAAGTAAGGAGCAACCCGGCTCAATGGTAACCGAAACTCTAGAAAACGGGTTTTTGATACCAATAGATACATAAAAAAAAAATCAGATTTCAATGCTGATTTCAAATATATAACTTTCATCAAGTTTAATGTTACCCATCAAAAGTTACGCGCCTGAGAAAACTTGGCTGATTTAAAAAAAAGGGGGAAAGACCCCCTAAAAGCTATAGAACCTTAATGAAAATAACACCATCATATTCAGCATATCAGAGAACCCTACGGTAGAGGTTTCAAGCTCCTATCTACAAAAATGTGGAATTTTCTATTTTTTGCCAGAAGAAAGATCACGGATGCGTGTTTATTTGTTGTTTTTTTCCCAGGGGTGATCATATCGACCCAGTGGTCCTAGAATATCGTGGGAGGGCTAATTTGAACATAAATTAAAAGTTATAGTGCCCTTTTTAAGTGAACAAAAAGATGGAGGGCAACTAGGCCCCCTCCCCCGCTTATTGTTGTCCCAAAGTCACCCGATCAAAATTTTGAGATAGCCATTTTGTTCAGCATGATCGAAAATATGATAACTACGTCTTTTATTATGACTTAATCCCCCGAAGTCCCCAGGGGGAGGGCTAAAAGTTATGAACTTTACCCAATGTTAACATATAGTATTGGTTGTTGGGAAGTATACAGAAGTTTTCAGGAGGGTATTTTTCTGGTAGTGGCGAGGGGGGGGGGGGGGTCGGGGGTTATATTGGAGGATCTGTCCACGAAGGAAGTTTTCATGGGGGAAGGGAAATTGCCATGAAGGGGGCGCCGGATTTGCCAGCATTATTTATTGGTTATTGGGAAGTATACAGACATTTTCAGGAAAAAAAAATTCTGGAGGGGGGGGGGCTAGAGGAGGGGGTTACTCTGGAAAATCGTTCCGTGGAGGATGTTTCTTTGGAGTAAGGGACATTTCTATGAAGAGGGCGCCGGATTTCCAAGCATTATTAAAAAAACGATCAGAAATTAAATTAAAAAAAACTAGTTTTTTCAACTGAAAGTAAAGAGCAACATTAGAACTTAAAACGAACAGAAATTATAACGTATGTGAGGGGGTTCTCTCCCAAGTCAATACCTCGCTCTTTACGCTACATTTTTTTTAGTGCTGTCAAAAGAGCTATCTATTCTAATTAAACGGCCTTTGTAATTCAGGGGTTATTAAGTTTAGTATTACTCATCAAAGGCTACGAGCCTGAGAAAATTTACCCGATTTTTTCAAGGGGGGGGGGGAAACATCCCCTACAAGTGAAAGATTTTTAATGAAAATCACACCGTCAGATTCAGCGTATCAGAAAACCCTATTACATAGGTTTCAACCTCATATCTGCAAAAATCTGCAACTTTGTATTTTTTGCCAGAAGAAAAATATACGAATATAGAAGTTAGTTACGTAAGTTAATTTTTAAGTAACGTCATAACAAAATTTAGAGACACCCATTTATCAAAATAAAATTATATTTTTTTTGCAAATTTTGTTTACTTACTCAATGACGGTGAGCCAAAGTAAAAGTTGCATTAACTAAAAACCGATCAGAAATTAAATAAAAAAACAAGTTTCTTTAACTGATAGTAAGGAGCAACATTAAAACTTAAAACGAACAGAAATTATTCCGTATATGACAGGGGTTGTCCCCGCCTCAACGCCGCGCTCTTCACGCTAAATTTTGACTCTGTCTCACAACTTTATTTTTTAAAACACTAACAAACTTTAGCGTAAAGAGCGAGGTGTTGAGGAGGGGACAGCCCCTTTCATAGACGGAATAATTTCTGTTCGTTTTAAGTTTTAATGTCGCTCCTTACTTTCAGTTTAAAAAACTTGTTTTTTTTATTTAATAACGAACAGTAGCGAAAACGAATAATCAGGTTAAACTTGAGACAAATAGAAATTACCACAACAAGGAGCTTCTGCCTCCTACACCTTCCAACGGCAAGAGTGTCAAGTGCAGCAAAGACGACCAGTGGCCAGTTCAACATCTGCGTCTCATAGTGAACTACTTGTAACGTTAATACAGGTACCTAATGCCTACATACAGATACCGTGATACAAATTTTGGCACCAAACAGATACCTAAATATAAATTTTAAACTGTTTATTGACAAAATTTTAATAATACTATTTACTTGGTAGACAGTGTCTAAATTGTCAGAGCAAAAACGGGCAGTGATGTAGATAGTTGAAGTGTTGAAGCAATTATGTGAAGTAATGTTTTTTAATTGGCGAATCAAAAAAATAGTAATCTAGTTGGTATTCTGTAACATCTGAAAAGAATGCATTTAAAAAGAAAACAGTGATGACTAATGGAACTAAACTAAAGGACACCCTAGACGGTCAATCATTTTGATCAAAAGCTTCTGTCAGTCGATTGACGTGTGCTTTAATCAACCTTTAATTGACTCTTCAATCAACCCTCAAATCTTGACCAAAGCTAATTTCAAGTTTAATTTTAACTCAGGGCCAGATTTTTAGTTTCAGTTCAGAGTCGGGCAGTGAAGTGTCTATCGTGTGTGAAATGCAGAATAATACTGATTGGGCTTTTCTTGCATGTACTTTGGTTGCGCTAAAGCGGAAAAAAAGAAAATAGGAAACGTCGTTGGAGCAAGGAGTTGTAAAAGATGAGAAGTCGCTTCACTCATGATCATTTACCGAACGTTCTGCGCGGTGTAGAACAAGAGAACTACAGGAACTTTATCAGAATGGACCAAGATAGTTTTGATTTTTTCTCAAGTTAGTACGGCACAATATAGAGAAGAAAGATGAGAACGGCACTCCTTTTCTCGTCAGATTGCACAACTTCGCTTTAAAAAGCATATTGTTAATAATTTTTTCAGCAGTTCGTTTTCGTCTGTGCATACCTTCTTCATTTTCATAGCCCAACCTTGAGCTAGAATATTCTCTTCTGTCCGAGGTTGCTTGAAGTATTCCGTTACTAAATCCACAAATTGGTCAGTGGAATCTATCTGACCTTTTTTTCTCTTTCCCTTTTTCCTCTTTTTTCCCATTCTGGCTGAAAATTCCACCGAAAAATTTCTTGCGGATGAACTCGGGTGAAAATTTTTTCTTAGCAAACTTTAATTTGCAAAAAAAACTTATTTTTGATGGTTTTTAAAATCATGCCGGTAATCCTCTCCTCCGTGGAAGTTTTCGATCAAAAACCCAGCAAAAGGGTATTTTTCACCCAAGGTTTTTTGGGGAGGCGAGAGGTGTAAAACAGAAACTTTAAAAAACGCATCAAAACTGTGAAATTGATATCTACTACCTTGTGATTTCTGGGAATAATTCTGGTCTACGATGTTATTATGAAAGTAAAGAGTAACATTAAACCCCGAAATGAGCATAATATATTCTGTATAGGATGGGGACTCCCCCTTCTTCGTCCCTTCCCCCACCTCATGATCGCAGAAATTTTGGAGTGTGCTAGTTTGATCAGAAATTGGGTGTTCTAGTCCTTTTTTTAATGTGCAAAGGGATTAGAGACCAACCAGCCGCATAGGGTTGTTATTTTCTGAGGGGAGATTTTCCGCGGGGGGGGGGGATTTTCCAGTGGGATAAAATCCGCCTACCAAATAATAGAGTTTCTACTGCTGGTACAATAAAGTACAATTATTACCTCTGTTGTTTCTGTTTCACCAATTTCAATCTGATCTCTAATGAATGCAAGGTCATTGTAGTACCACATGGAAGGTTGTGGGATGTCATCTGCTGACGCTACAGACTTCTTTTTTTTGCTCGATCACCTTGTATTCGCGATTGAAATTCGTTTTTAAAACATTAATTTTCTTTTTTCGTTCGAGAACTGTATAATCTGGCTTCAGTATCTTTACCGCCTGCAATATCCTCCCCAATGCTGCACTTTTCTTATTTCGGTTAAAATAGTCTTTACTTTTAACTTTCCATAGTTCGGTGGTCGCGGTGTAACTCAATTAATAAACAAATAAAATCGCGCTCCACATTTTAGCTTTCTTCCAGTATATCCTGAAATCTTCCATTGCTGTTGGCGCGGGACTGACGCAATATTTGAACAAAACTAGTCTAGACGGTCAATCACTCTCGTCAACCGATTGAGTCATTCAAACTTTCTATCAAACACTGTCAAAGCTTGACTCAAGCGTCAAACAGGCTCCTAGATGGTCAATCATCCTTTAATCAATTGATTGACGAAAGCTTTTGATCAAAATGAGTGACCGTCTAGGGCGTCCTTGACTCTTTCAGACATACTGATACATGTATATATAAAAGTATTCCTGGAAGTTTAAGCAGTAATAAATTAATCAGTGCCACTATATAAAAAAAGCTATGCAAAATGTAACTTGTTTTCAGTAAAATGCAGATGGCACTCTAGGCTTAAGGGGGTTCGAGTTGGCGGTAGCCTCACTCTTATCAGAGTCAACGCAGTTGTGTTGCCTGAGTTACGTACTTGCTTTAGACGAGACACAAACTGTTCAACCCAGCTCGTCCTAGAAACACCCGGACCAAGTGCTTCCACTGGTTTTTGTCTTCCGTTTATGGCCGAAAAAACTCCAGCCACGCCTTGTCGCACTTGTAACCATGCTTTTGGAATCCCCCAAGCGGTTCGACATCCTTTCTGACGATGTTATGCCAAGATTTAATTTTGCCAATTTTTCTGCGAAGAAGGGTACCTGCTAGTAGTATCTTGTGTGTTAGGGTCTCTTTCAGATGCCTCCTGACGTGACCTAGCCCCTTGACATGCCTTTTCTTGATCTCGGTGGAAACGTCAAGCTTTTGCCCGCAAATTTTCATCAGCAGTTGGTTGCTCATTCTTTGTGATATCCTTATGTTGCTATAGATCCGTAGACATTTTTGGTCGAAAGTATCGAGCTGGTGTTCTTCCTCCGCCTTGGGGGGCCAGATTTCACATCTATATTAAAAAATTAAACGCACGCATGCTGAGTAGATCCTGAGTTTCGTGACGAAGTGGATTCCTCTTCTAGTCCATAGGGCTTTGCGGAGCTGGCCAAAGACTGGCTCAAGCTTCGCTAATCCTGCTTTGCATCTTACTAGAAGCTCCATCTTTAGTATTTATTGATGATCCAGGATATTTCAGCTCTTTGCCTCTCAATAGATTCCCCGTTAATGTATACAGAAGTGTTCTCTTTGGTTTTTAAAGATACTTCGTTTCGGGGGGTACTAATCGCGGGTCCTGTCTCACTATCAGCATACGCTACTCTTTCTATCATATGTTGTGTTTTTTGGCGAGGTGTGTGAGTAGTTTACCAAAGTCAGTATATTCAATGTCAGCTATGTAGATTAACATCGGGCGCCCACTGCCCTGTATCTAAAAAACTGTTGAACCTACAAAAATAAAAAATAAATAAAAAATGTAGAGAATTTAGTCCTTTACAGTGTTTTCAATAAAGAAAAATAGTATAATAAAATAGCATAAAATAGTAAACAGTATAATAGCATTAATAAATATAATTGTAAAAAACATACAAAAATATTCGATTTTTTTTTTCTTTCACCTTTGACATCTGTAGTTGCGTCCACCCTATGATATGTAAGAGTAGAGACAAATTTAGTGTGTTCTCTTCAGGGGCGTCGTTTGAGGGTGGCGAGGGGGGGGGCAGTGCCCCCCCCCCCAACAATGTGGGAAAAGAAATATTGTACATCCCACGCACTTTGACTATCCAGATAATGACCCCTCATGCCCTCCCCCCAATAAAAATGCTGGAGATTCGCCCCTGGTTCTCATAAAACTTTATGAGTTTATAGATGACTGTCTCAAATTCCGGGATTTTTACCCTTTTTGGCTAAAATGACTGGACTATAAGAAGAACTAGTCAAAGTTTGCCATTTGTAAATGGGCGGCAATTAAACATCTGCTTTCCTTAATTCCAGATAACTTGATGGTATCGAGTATTGCATAAAAGAGCTTAAAAGAGGAATTAAAGAACTTGAAACCAATCATCAAACTTAAAAACAAAAAGGAGTAGAACTACCGCCCCCCTAAACCTTCTAAAGGCCCAGTGTACCTTGCGCTTTACTCAAACCTGGATATATTTTAAACATTTTCCTTTTCTATAATTATAACATTAAAAAATCAAAAATTGCTGGGACTTCTAGGAATTAATATTGTTATATTTTAAACTATTGTAATAGTTCTTTCCAGTGCTCCTACTTTTTATGGTGAACTACTTATTAGTCTTTGACCTACTTATTAATCTTACTTACTTTTTCTTCTTTTAGTCGATGTTTTTAATAAAAATAACCATGTTGTACAACATTTCTTTTGTTATCAGCCTTGCTGTTCTTTTTTCTTTTTTTGCTTGTGTGTGTGTTCATGTTTTGTTGATGTATGACAGACAGAAATCGCTCTGCTCGAAATAAAGGTTGTTTTCAATAAAGCACAAATGTCACTCTGACCCTTAGAGGGGTAAAGTTCAGGGGGATAGTAGCTGCTCTTTTTGGGCTATATTTATTTAGTAGCACCTTAGACAGATGCTTTGCTTGGCAACATGGGGTAAGGGTTTGATTATTGCTACCGCAAGGTTTGGTGACAGGCTTCCTGGCTGACCCTCTAAGAAAGACCCAACAATTGGACCATTGATTTGACACCCTATGCGCCGTCAATGGCTCTAAAGTATGTTTATTCTTATCCTTTATCCTTATATTTTTAATCGAAATTTTAATGGTTAGTGTAGCGAACTAGGATTTTAAATTTTATCTTGCTTTGCTTCTAACTTATATGCATATCGTCAGATTTATTTTGGCACTCTCTTGCAGAAAACCTAACTTCATACGTGACAACGATGGCGTGCATAGCAGTTAAAGGAAAACCCGTCATAGGTGCTATTCACTATCCTTTTGAGGGAATAACTTATTGGGGATGGAATGGAAAAGGTGTTTCTTCCAATCTAAAAGTGGCACAGGTGAATTTATACTTGAAATTGTTTCTGCTTTTTGTTGTGCAAATAAAAATGAAATAGTGCTTTGATCTTTACGCTTGAAAGTATGTTCAAGAAATTTTTTCTTGATTTAGAACACCATTGCATCCTAGCCCTTTTTGCCACAGGAATTAATCCCGTACGAATTAAATTTTGTCCCAAAAAAAATCATTGAAAATTGTTATTGGAAAAGGTTTTGGATGGATTTATGCATTAGCCTGGCCAATCGTGAGTTTTTTTTTTTTTTTTTGTAGATACAACAAGATCATTATCTGTTGAGTTTTGGTTATTTTATAATGTCCTGTTCTCCCCATATGTCAGAAAAAGTTGCAGAAGTCTTATGTTTCTTACGTGAAGTCACTTTCGTTGCATGTGTCCGTTTGATATGTTGTAACGCAGATGTATCCTGAGGATGTTTTGCAGACAGGTATGCTCAAGAACCTTCAGTGCATTTTTATCCAACTTAAGTTTCGCATCCGTAAAGAAGGATGAACCAAAACCAGATATATTCGGACTTTAGTGCGTACACTAATTTTGCGCCGATTTCACAATGGTTTGCTGAGGGAAGAAAAGTCCGTCTGTACTTTCTGAAATGGATATTGGTGTCTGAAGATCCATCAATACAAAGCTAGGAGCCAATGTATGAGAATCTGTCGACCTGATCCAACTGTCTTTGGTTTACAGTTTGCAAAAAAGGATCAGCGCGGTCTATTACCATAAATTTTGTCTTTCCTGCACTGACTTTCAGGACATTGCGATTAGCCCATGTCACCACATCGTTGAGTATAGTTTGGGCTTTTTCTGGGTCTGAGAGGATTCCAATATCATCAGGGTAATCAAGGTCTTAAAGTGAATGATGTTGTCCAATCTGAATCCTGAGTGAGAAGATATGGGATTGTCAAGCACCCAATCAACACAGTAATTGAAGAGAGTCGGAGACAGGACGCAGCCATGTTTCACTCCGAACTCAACCAAGAATTCTTTGTCTCTCCTCCGTAACCTCGAACTCGGCTCTCTGATTCCTCATAGTATGCATTTTAAAAAATAGGAATGCCCCTGTTTTTAGAGGCATTCCGTCATTCTCTATAATCTTCCAAACCTGTTGGCGAGGGATCGAGTCGGAGGTGACAATGAAGTTCAAAAATGGCAGAAACAGGGGCAATCTGCTTTCAAACTGCTGGATAATGAGGCGAAGTACAAAAATATTGTCATTACAGCCTCTACCCGGACGGAAGCCGGCTAGGTTTTCACGGGTTCTTTTCTCCCTTGTCTTCTTGAAGCGGTTAAGGAGAATAATCCTAAATGTTTTTACTGCAATGTCAATTAGATTTATTCCACGGTAAATTTTGCACTCAGTTTAATCAGCTTCCTTGCAGAATGGGAGAATAACTGATGTCTTCTAATCCTTTAGGAAAATGTTGGTCTGTTCCATACTTCTTCAAGGATCTTGTGTTCCTGACTCCATACCTCTCTGTGAAGGGCAGGTGAAAGGTTCTAGGCCATGAAACACAGTTAGGATTCAGTAGCATATTTTTATTTTAAGGTAATGAAGAAAACCTGCCTATGTCCTGGTATAAAACCTGCCGGAGTGTGGTGTGTTAGACCCTAATGAGATAGCTAAAAAATATAAACATACCATTCAATGTAAAATTTAATGCTGCATCCACATGTACCAATTATATTCTTCAGAAATTCCATATACAATAATTAACACTGGGAGGATTCTGTACTTCTTGTAGATCAGGAGGTTTGAACTAGCTTGGGAGTTCCAGTTTTGGGGAGACAAAAGGATTCACGACAGGGCACTAGATTCTTGGTGAGGCGGCCTTGACCCTGAGCCCTCAGCAAGCTGGAAACTAAACCGAAACTAGGTTTTTCAAATTCACATATATGGAAATTCAAAATTTTTCGAATTTCCGAATGGAACTTCTGCAAGAAATTAGTGTTTTATTAAGATGGAGGATGAAATTTTGAATCCACAAGTATGCTTGTTTCTTAATTAATTCATTGTGGTCCCATGTTCCAAACTTACCATTTATTTCTCCCCTTTAACTTATTTTTCCACTTTAAACAATTCGTGGTAACAAACTGTAAGTAAAGAGCTATGCGGCTCAATAGTAACTGAAACTCGAATAAACAGAGCATTGATAACAATGGATACATCAAAAGAATTGAATTTTGATGCTTGTTAGAAAAATATGAAATTTACCTAGTGTAATGTTACCCATCAAAAATTACGAGCCTAAGAAAATTTGCCCAATTTTTGAAACAGGGGGGAAACATCTCCGAAACATCAAGTTATCCTAATCAAAATCACACCATCAGTTTCAGCATATCAGAGAATCCCACTGTAGAAGTTTCAAGTACCTATATACAAAAATGTGGGATTTTGTATTTTAAGCCGGAAGCAATATGACTTTTTTTTCTTTTTTTTTTATCTAGGGGTCTTCCAAAGAAAATTGGAAGACGGCTCATTTTATCGGAAATCAAAAGCTCTAGTGCTCTTTTTAAGTCACCAAAAATATTGGAGAGCAGCTAGCCCCCCTCCCAGGCCCCTTTTTCCTCAAAGTCGTCCAATACATTTTTTTATAGAGGGTGAACTTGGGTAATTCAGACCCCTTATCGAGTTTTTTTCAGCTTAATTTGGTCCCAAAAATTTTCTGGAGTTGCTGGAGCAATGAAAACTATTTGACGTTGTTCTTGGTCATGGTAGTAATGTTCTTCACAATCTAGAAAGTTCACAAGTTTTGTTGTTTCTGTGATTACTGCACCCATTTCAAAGGGGTTGGACTTGCCCCCTAGTTTAGGGTAAATCTGACACCCCCGGGCAGATCCTATGTATACAGAGATAAAAATTATGTCACCTTAAGACATGATAGAGGATACCTATATGTACAGAGAAACCATAAAAAACAAAAACTTTTGTTAATAGTTTGTATGTGCCATAGAGGAACACAGGTTTTCTGCTTACTATGGGGTAGTTCCGACAGTTTTGGTCTTACCTCCTACATAGAAGAAGTTTCCGAGAATTGTTCAAATTTTTATTTTAAATATGAAAAAGTTAACACCGTACTTCAAATAATGGAGACAAATTGTAATTTCAAGTTGTATAAGAGATTTTGTTTGTTATTTTTCAGATTAATTTCTATTGAAAAAAACAATGTCAATCAGAATCGGAGGGAGTCGCCAAAGCAAAATTTGCATTACTTGTGCTTCGTAGTGTGCTTTTTGTACAGCGTGATGACATGCTGAATTTGGAATGATGGTAGAGTGAAAGGACAAGCTGCAGAAAGCTTCAATGGTCCTGCAAAGATGTATTCTTTTCAACTTCGTCAATATCATCTTTTTTTGGCCAGTCATATGAATAGTCGGCTAGGCTCAGGCAGCGAAGATATTTTATACAGACAAGATTTTTGTCAGGAAAATCAAGCACCCATCCGATATACCAGCCTTGCTGATCACGTTTGGTATCGTATGCTACAGCATAGTATTGATTTAACTGTATGTTTAGATTCTTTTTCTGTTCTTCTTAATTCTCACTGTCAACAGTATAACTTATGTCCATTTGTTCAGTTGAGAAACCGAGAAAGATGTCAAAGTCTTCACTGGAAAGATCATTTTTCCAGCTTTTCTTTTTTTCTCTTTCTCTTTTTGTTTAAGCGCTCTCAAAGCCTCTACAGAAGTGATTATTTCAGCTTCCAAAGCAATTCTCTGCCTATCGGATGTCCTAGGTGCTGAGGCATCAAAAGGAGGGCGACGTGCTGAGTCCAAGAGAAGCTCTTCAAAGGATTTCTCCTGTGTATGAATCTTTTTTGGACTAACTAACCCTGAAATAGTAATCTGATCAGTCGCAGTATTCACTGTGGTCGTCACTCTTGTTAAATTCTGACTCTCTGATTTCTTTATCTAAACATATCTTTTTTAACTTGGCTGGATCAAACTTTGCCTTGTCACTCACATTCCAGTTGATACTTACTGGAATAGCAAAATCATAAATTCCTCTCACTTGAATTGATTTTTTAATCGGTGGAGGGGTAAGGTAAGCTACCCATATCCGAAGTAAAATTTTCTTTGCTTTGGTAAGACGTTACCTGGATGTGCTCTTTGCCAGTTCACGAGCTTATGCTCATGGGACGATTTCAGCCCTTTGAAAATAACTGTGTCAAGGGGCTGCAGAACATGGGATGCATGGGCTGGCAACTTGAGGATAGTAATGTTCTTTAGTGAAGCGAGCTCCACAAGAGGCAAGGATAAAAGGAGCCATGGCTGTCACGAATAAAAAGTGCTTTTCCTTTCACCTGAGGCAGGAAAACATCTTTAAAGCAGTTATAAAAGAGGTCTGCTGTCATCTATCCTTTCTTAGTAGCTGAAAAACATGCATCTGGATGGTCTTTAACTGGTAGCTATGAACTCCATGTATTTTTCCCCGAGAAAACTACCAGTCATGGTAGTTTCACACCTTATATATATATATATATATATATATATATATATATATATATATATATATATATATATATATATATATATATATAACATTATGAATAGTTGGCAATTGTATATCTAGGCTAGAATTGCAAAAAACTAGCCACTTGTATACACGGGGTAAATCCGACCCCCGTGTCAGAATTTATCCTGTATGGGGTAAGTCCGACATGTCGGATTTACCCCAAATTCGGGGTTTTTCCAGGGTAATTCCGACACCCCTTGTATCTCTTTACTGATTTGAGAACAAAATACTAATAAATTACAGTAATTACTTAAACTATCCTGTTAACTTATCAGCTATTTAGAATCGTTTTATCATCTCTCTATTCTTCTTCACTATCAATTAAAAATTGCTATCTACCTCGTGACCTACAAAAATACCTCCCAAAAAATTTTGAAATTCCTTTATGACAAAGCAATCGGAAATGGCGGAAATATTGAACGCTCTTGTCAAGTACCCAAACCAAAGGAAGAAGAATGCATACGGAACCACAGACGTCTTTAATCACTGAGCCAGATCAGACGGGGGAGTCGGAGTTACCCCTGGGTTGGACTTACCCAAGTTCACCCTTAGCCATTTTGTTCAGCATAGTTGATAGCTGCGAAATATTTCACGGCCCCGGGGGGAAGGGCTGCAAGTTAGGAGTTTTGCCCCTTACTTAAATATAGTATTGGCTATTAGGATGTATACATATATTTGTTTTTGGGAGGGAAGGGGGGGGGGAGGTATGGTGGACTAGGGGTACGTGGGAGAATCTTTCCATAGAGGAATTTTCCACGGAGGAGCTAGATTTATCGGCATTATTTAAAAAACGATCAGAAATTAAATAGGAGTCATTCTTAAATAATTAGAGCAAAAAGTCAAACTTATTGTAAAGAGCGCAGTATTGAGGAGAAGGTAAGAATTTTTGTTCGTTTTAAGTTTTGATGTTGCTCCGTACTTTCAGCTGAAGAAACTTTTTTCGTTTTTTATACTTAATAACTTACAGGAACAAGTGCCTTACTAGAGTATCAAATCATGTTTTGGTGCTCTCCAACCTAAAATTTTAATATAGTGCCTCCTTTAATGGCATGGATGGTCCAATGTCACAGTTAATGTGACATTTAATGCACTTCTAGAAAAATTACTAGAGGTTTTATTAAACTATATGATGAAGAAGTAAGTATGCTGGGTCTGATTGAAGAGCACTTTCTAAAAACTTCTGGGTAGAGAAACTTCTCTTCTCGTCTCTTTATTTCCCTGATTTTATGTCAAGGAAAAGATCATTATTAGCAAATAGCTCTCAGTATAAAAAGATAGTCTCGTCGGTCCAGTCAGTGCTGGTCGTTACTAAACTACACTCCATCGTCTTCAGTGCTGCCCCATTTAAGGATTTTTGTACTTACTTTCAGAAGGACGAGCCTCCAGTTCACACTTTAGCTTTTGAGCTGTGTGACCTCGTTATCTGTGCCTTTTCCTGTTATACAACTGGAGCATTTTCAGAGGAGGGTGGGGGGCATTGACCTAGCAGTGCGAGAACGTCATGACGAAGACGTATTCTTGAATTTAGAAAGTATCAACTGCAGCAGAAAGACTAGAGACTCTGGGAGGCATGAAACAAGAGCCTTTTGGTTAACGCCAACAGAAACGCGGTTGCGTTTCTGTTGAACGTTTGCTAACATTTTATCGCTGCTGCCTAACAACTGAAGGTGAAAATTCTCTCTATATAGAAGGAAGACGTGCTGTTCAACAGGAAATTCTTATGTCATTTTTATTTAGAAAAGATCCTCTGAGCATTGAAGGAGTACTAGCTGTTGCACGCCAGTTGCTGATTAGTAGTGACGTTGAAAGGCTGCAAGATGAGTAGCGTTTGATTCAGTTGGAAGATTAAACTTGGAAAGGCCTACTTGAACAACGAGTTGATAATTATGGGACCAATCTCCTCACTTTTAACAAGGATGGGAGTTACCCTAATTTGACAAGTTTCATGCGTGCTAGTCTCATTGTTTCACATTAAAATGCAAATATAGAGCTTGGTTTCTCCAAATCAAAGTTTTTGGAATAAGCGATCAAAAGATTAGATAACACTCTCGAGTCAAAGAATTTGGTGGGGCACAGGTAGCAAAGGCTAATTTAGATGCTCTAGAAGTTCAACATAAAAGGATTACGACTTGAATTTAGCTGTTTGGAAAATTATACCAACTGCTAAAAAAGGAAATAGGAGTTGTTCTTGTATGTATGAAGAAGTCGCCTAAAAAAACAACTTATCTGTTTGGCTTATCTACTGTCCCTTTTTATGTGCTATTTATATTTATTTATATTGTATTAGAACTAGCTATGTTCAAGTGAATGTCCAAAATAAGCGAGCAGTGCTTGGTATCCCGTTTTTTTTTTCAGGTAAATCCATAAAAGTTGGTCCCTAGTCTGGTCCCTTTTCTATCCCCAAAAGTCCCTGAAGTCCTTAGTTTCAGTCTGTTTTGTTTGTACGACCCCTGAAATGTATGAAAAAAATATTTGTAGAACATTTTGTTTTCATTAAAGCACGAATGACGTCGTGGGCTTTAGAACCTTTACGGTTTGGGGGAGGGGGAGAATTCTAGGCAAACTCCTGTTTGTACTAGTTTTGTTGCTTTTGAGTTTAAATTGAGTATCAAATTTAATTTTTACTCATTATAGGTTTATCTATTCGTCTTTATCAGTATTTGTCATCTTTGTTCCCTTTTGTATGATTTATTTTCATTTCCGTTATTTTTGGCTTTCATTTATTCTTTGGTAATAATTTCTGATCGTTAGTGATTTTCACAGAAAATGGTGATTTTCATAGAAAAAGGTGATTTTCACAGAAAATAGTATTTTCTGTGAAGCGCTAGTTTCTTTGCATTTTTTTCTTTAGCTTTTTCCTTGGAAAAAATAGTAATAAACACACATGCCTACTATTCTCCTTGGGAAAATTTGGAACTCTGTTTCTTCATAGATGGAACTGAAACCTCCGCTCTGAGGTTCTCATGCCTGTTGAATTTAATTTTGCAGTTTTGATGAGGATGCCCCCTCTGTTTTTCTATGATTGTACAGTATTTCTTGTGGTAATAACTGACAACTAGCCGATTTTATATATTTGCAATCAGAATACACAGTGGATTCTCTTGATGTATATATTTTTGGACTTTCTTTTTTTGTTTCAATTACTTTTGACAGTTGTCATACTACTGTTCTTTGTCTTAAGTGATTTTACAGTTACATTTCTCAAATAATTAAGGTGAGAAAAAAAAGGAGGGAAAGTCAAATTAAGGTAACTTAATAATAATAATAATATATTTATATTGCCCATTATAATGTACAAAAGCGCACAACTGACGGAGTAGGAAAAACAAGACACAATGAAATTAAAATCAAAACTAAACCATTCACAAGCCTATAAAAACACATTCAGGAAAGTAGAATTGAAATTTAGCCGCTTTCGAAACGAGTTCTTCTTTGGATAGCATCTAAGGGGATAGTGACTCCATATCTGGTCGATACAGTGGTGTTGCTAGTCTATAGGGGCAGCCGAAGCACGTATTTCACATATTTGTAAAAATGCTTTCTAATATCAGTAATATCACTGCGAGTGAAAAGCTGCCAAAAAGGCGAAAGTGCAAGCAAATGCGGGACTTCAAAAGCATTGTAAAGAGATCCTAGGATACGGCGGCTAAACTTAAATTTATAGCAACTAAACGGCCATAAGCTTTCTTACTCTTATTTGCAAAAATCTTTCAACAGAGTTTAGTTTGCACGCCAATTTTTTCCAATTGGTAATCCAAGGTGAGTTAAGTGATCATGTTCATGAATGACATGGACGTCCAGAAATAAAAAGACTGGCCCTTGGGTACGGTGATTAAAAACAGGGAATTCAGTTCTACTCTCGTTGAACTTTGGCCCTACTTCTCCGACAACACAGAAATTCTCTCTTATTCCAGTCTGCGTTCGACTAACTTTCAGAATATTAAAAGCATTGTAAAGAGATCCTAGGATACGGCACTAAACTTAATTTCATCATAGGCAGCACTAGCTGCCTATGATGAAATGAGTAATACCTAAGTAAAGAATGCCTAAGTAAAGAACGATGTGGGCACAATGTGTTTTTTTTTTTTTTCATAACCGGGCACTTCGTATCGAAAGAGTTGTCGTAGAAACATTAAAAAGGGTTCATTCGATTGGAAATTGGAGTGGCTAGTGCCCTTTTTAATAGTCCAAAGTGATTGGAGGGCAACTAGCCCCCCCCCCCCCACGCGCCTTATTTCCCAAACACATCCAAATCAAAATTTTGAGATAGCCATTTTGTGCAACATAGGTGATTTCCAGATAGAAAATATGTTTTGAAGAGGACACTCCCCCACAACCCTCGGGGCAAGGTTTTTAAGTTATGCCCTGAGGGTATATAAGAACGATGTTGGCACAATGTACTATTTATTATTTTTTCCTTTAAAGCAGGGCACTTCATATGGAAGGGGTCGTCGTAGAAACTTCAAAAGGGGCTTATTCGATTGGAAATTGAGAGTTCTAGTGCCCTTTTTAATAGTCGAAAGTTGTTGGAGGGCAACTAGCCCCCCCCCACCCCCACCCTTCCCCCAAACATATCCAATAAAAATTTTGAGATAGCCATTTTGTTCAGCGTAGTTGATTTTCAGATAGAAAATATGTTTTTGAGGAGGACACTCCTTGTTCCCAAACACATCCAATCAAAATTTTTAGATAGCCATTTATTCAACGTAGTTGAAAGTTTTGGAAATTAGGTCTTCAAGGATGACAACCCTCCCCCACACCCCTCAGGGAAATGGTTGTAAGTTATGCCCTGGGGGCATATAAAGTTTTTAATGAAAGGCGACTAGCTCCCCCCACGGCCATCATTCCCCCAAAGACATCCAATCTATACTTTGAGATAGTCATTTTACTTAGTTTAGTTGATTTCTAGAGAAAAAATATATTCTTTAAGACTAAAATCTTCATAAGCCCTAAGGACAATGGAGTTACAGTTAAGCTCTGGGGGCATAGAGTGCTTTTATAGAAGGCATTGTCGTAGAAACTTCAAAACAGGCTCATTCGATTGGAAATTCAAAGGGCTAGTGCCCTTTTTAATAGTTGAAAGATGCTGGAGGGCAACTAGACCCCCCCCAGGACCATCATTCCTCCAAGCACATCCAATCAAAATTTTTGAGATAGCCATTTTGTTCACCGTAATTGATTTTCAGATAGAAAATATATTTTTGACGAGCACGCTCCCCCAAAAACCTCAGGGCAAGGGTTTTAAGTTATGCCCTGGGGGCCTATAAGGTTTTTATAGAAGGTGTTGTCGTAGAAACTTCAAAAAAGGCTCATCCGATTGGTAATTCAAAGGGTTAGTGCCCTTTTTAATAGTCGAAAGGGATTGGAGGGTAACTAGCCACCCCAAGCCCATCATTTCCCCAAACACATCCAATCAAAATTTTAAAATAGTTTGTACGTTCAGTATGCTTTATATCAAAATGGAAAATATGTTTCTGAGGAAGACACTCCCTCAGAGCTCTAAGGGCAAGAGTTCTTAGTTGTGCATCGAAGATAGATAAGGTTTTTTAAAGAAGAAGAAGTAGCAGAAACTTCAAAAAAGCTCATTCTTTTGGAAATTCAAAGGGCTAGTGCCCTTTTTAATAGTCGAAAGTGATTGGAGGAAAACTAGCCCCCACCCTCACGCCCATCAGTACCCCAAACACATCCAATAAAAATTTTGGGATAGCCATTTTGTTCAGCGTAGTTGATGTTCAGATAGAAAATATATTTTTGAGGAGTACACTCCCCCACAACCCTCAGGGCAAGGATTATACGTTATACCCTGGGGTATGTAAGATTTTTTTTATTTAAATCTTTGTCGTAGAAACTTGAAAAAGGGCTCATTCGATTTGAAAATCAAAGAGCTAGTACCCTTTTTAATAGTCGAAAGTGATTTGTGAGCCAATAACCCCCCTCTCACACCCACCTTGTCCCCAATCACATCCAATCAAAATTTTTAGACAGCCATTTTATTCAACGTAGTTGAAAGTTTCGCAAATTAGGTCTTTAAGGATGACTACCCCTCCCCCCACACCCCTCATGACAATGGTATTAAGTTATGCCCTGGGGGCATATAAAGTTTTTAATGAAAGGCAACTAGCTCCCCCCCCCCCACGCCCATCAGTCCCCCAAACACATCCAATCAAAATTTTGAGGTAGCTATTTTGTTCAGCGTAGTTGATTTTCAGATATAAAATATATTTTGAGGAGTAAACTCCTCCGCAACCCTCAGGGCAAGGGTTTTAAGTTATGCCCTGGGGGTATTTAAGGTTTTCATAGAAGGCGTTGTCGTAGAAACTTCACAAGGGGCTCATTTGATTGAAAATTCAAAGGGCTAGTGCCCTTTTTAATAGTCGAAAGTGATTGGAGGACAACTAGCCCCCACCCTCACGCCCATCAGTACCCCAAACACATCCAATAAAAATTTTGAGATAGCCATTTTGTTCAGCGTAGTTGATGTTCAGATAGAAAATATATTTTTGAGGAGTACACTCCCCCACAACCTTCAGGGCAAGGATTATACGCTATACCCTGGGGCATATAAGTTTTTTATTTAAATCTTTGTCGTAGAAACTTGAAAAAGGGCTCATTCTATTTGAAATTCAAAGAGCTAGAACCCTTTTCAATAGTCGAAAGTGATTTGTGAGCCAATAACCCCCCTCTCACACCCACCTTGTCCCCAATCACATCCAATCAAAATTTTTAGACAGCCATTTTATTCAACGTAGTTGAAAGTTTCGCAAATTAGGTCTTTAAGGATGACTACCCCTCCCCCCACACCCCTCATGGCAATGGTATTAAGTTATGCCCTGGGGGCATATAAAGTTTTTAATGAAAGGCAACTAGCTCCCCCCCCCCACCCACGCCCATCATTCCCCCAAACACATCCAATCAAAATTTTGAGGTAGCTATTTTGTTCAGCGTAGTTGATTTTAAGATATAAAATATGTTTTTGAGGAGTAAACTCCTCCATAACCCTCAGGGCAAGGGTTTTAAGTTATGCCCTGGGGGTATTTAAGGTTTTCATAGAAGGCGTTGTCGTAGAAACTTCACAAGGGGCTCATTTGATTGAAAGTTCAAAGGGCTAGTGCCCTTTTTAATAGTCGAAAGTGATTGGAGGGCAACTACCCCCACCCCCGCCCGCGCTCATCATTTCCCCAAACACATCCAATCTAAATTTTGAGATAGCCATTTTGTTCAGCGTAGTTGATTTCCAGATAGAAAATATGTTTTTAAGGAGGACGCTCTCCCACAACCCTCAGGGTAAGGGTTTTAAGTTATGCCCTGGGGGCATATAAAGTTTTTAATGAAAGGCAACTAGCTCCCCCCCCCCCACGCCCATTATTCCCCCAAACTCATCCAATCAAAATTTTGAGATAGCCATTTTGTTCAGCGTAGTTGATATCCAGATATAAAATATATTTTGAGGAGTAAACTCCTCCACAACCCTCAGGGCAAGGGTTTTAAGTTATACCCTGGGGGTATTTAAGGTTTTCATAGAAGGCGTTGTCGTAGAAACTTCACAAGGGGCTCATTTGATTGAAAATTCAAAGGGCTAGTGCCCTTTTTAATAGTCGAAAGTGATTGGAGGACAACTAGCCCCCACCCTCACGCCCATCAGTACCCCAAACATTCAATAAAAATTTTAAGATAGCCATTTTGTTCAGCGTAGTTGATGTTCAGATAGAAAATATATTTTTGAGGAGTACACTCCCCCACAACCTTCAGGGCAAGGATTATACGCTATACCCTGGGGTATATAAGATTTTTTTTATTTAAATCTTTGTCGTAGAAACTTGAAAAAGGGCTCATTCGATTTGAAAATCAAAGAGCTAGTACCCTTTTTAATAGTCGAAAGTGATTTGTGAGCCAATAACCCCCCTCTCACACCCACCTTGTCCCCAATCACATCCAATCAAAATTTTTAGACAGCCATTTTATTCAACGTAGTTGAAAGTTTCGCAAATTAGGTCTTTAAGGATGACTACCCCTCCCCCCACACCCCTCATGGCAATGGTATTAAGTTATGCCCTGGGGGCATATAAAGTTTTTAATGAAAGGCAACTAGCTCCCCCCCCCCCCCCACGCCCATCATTCCCCCAAACACATCCAATCAAAATTGTGAGGTAGCTATTTTGTTCAGCGTAGTTGATTTTAAGATATAAAATATGTTTTTGAGGAGTAAACTCCTCCATAACCCTCAGGGCAAGGGTTTTAAGTTATGCCCTGGGGGTATTTAAGGTTTTCATAGAAGGCGTTGTCGTAGAAACTTCACAAGGGGCTCATTTGATTGAAAGTTCAAAGGGCTAGTGCCCTTTTTAATAGTCGAAAGTGATTGGAGGGCAACTACCCCCTCCCCCTCCCGCGCTCATCATTTCCCCACAGACATCCAATCTAAATTTTGAGATAGCCATTTTGTTCAGCGTAGTTGATTTCCAGATAGAAAATATGTTTTTAAGGAGGACGCTCTCCCACAACCCTCAGGGTAAGGGTTTTAAGTTATGCCCTGGGGGCATATAAAGATTTTATAGAAGGCGTTGTCGCAGAAACTTCAACACAGGCTCATTCGATTGGAAATTCAAAGGGTTAGTGCCCTTTTTAATAGTAGAAAATTATTGGAGGGCACCTAGCCCCCCCTCTCACGCTCATTATTCCCCCCAGACCAAGGCCGTATCCAGGGGGGTGGGCTACCCGGTTTGAACCCCCCCCCCTCCCCGAAATTTTTGACCGATTCGAAAATAAGTCGAAAATTAGTAAAACCTAGGTAAAAATCAGTAAAATTAGTCGAAAACTGAGTCAAAAATTAGTACCCCCCCCCCGAAAAAGTAAAAAATCAGTAAATCCCCCCCCCTCCTCGAAAAAAAATCCTGGATCCGTGCTTGCCCCAGACCCATCCAATCAAAATTTTGAGATAGCCATTTTGTTCAGCGTAGGCTAGTTGAATTTCAGATAGAAAATATTTTTTGAGGACACTCCCCCACAACCCTCAGGGCAAGGGTTTTAAGCTATGCCCTGGGGGCATATAAGGTTTTTATAGAAGGCGTTTTCGAAGTAACTTCAAAACAGGCTCATTTGATTGGAAATTTCAAAGGGCTAGTGCCCTTTTTAATAGTCAAAAGTGATTGGAGGGCAACTAGCCCCTCCCCCCACGCCCATCATTCCCCCAAATACATCCAATCAAAGTTTTGAGATAGCCATTTTGTTCAACGTAGTCTAGTTGATTTCGAGATAGAAAATATGTTTTCTAGGAGGACACTCCCCCACAACCCTCATGGCAAGGGTTTTAAGTTATGCCCTGGGGGCATATAAGGTTTATATAGAAGACGTTGTCGTAAAAACTTCAAAATGGGCTCATTCGGTTGGAAATTCACTGGGCTAGTGCCCTCTTTAATAGTCAAAAGTGATTGGAGGGCAACTAGCACCCCCCCCCCCCCCTGCCGCGCCCATCCTTCCTCCAAACGTATCCAATCAAAATTTTGAGATAGCCATTTTGTTCAGCGTAGTACATTTTTACATAGAAAATATGTTTTTGAGGAGGACACTCCCCCACAACCCTCAGGGCAAGGGTTATAAGTTATGCCCTGGGGGCATATAAGGTTTTTATAGAAGGAGTTGTCGTAAAAACTTCAAAAAAAGCTCATTCAGTGGGAAATTAAAAGGGTTAGTGCCCTTTTTAATAGTCGAAAGGGATTGGAGGGCAACTATCCCCCCCACGCCCATCATTCCCTCAAACACATCCAATAAAAATTTTTAGATAGCTATTTAGTTCAGCGTTGTTGATTTCCAGATAGAAAATATGTTTTTGAGGAGGATACTCCCCCACAACCCTCAGGGCAAGGGTTTTAAGTTATGCCCTGGGGGCATATAAGGTTTTTATAGAATGTGTTGTCGTATAAACTTCAAAAAAGGGCTCATTCGATTTGAAATTCAAAGGAATAGTGCCCTTTTTAATAGTCGAAAGTGATTAGTGATATTTTTTGTTGTTGTTCTTGTTTTGACCAGGGCTCTTCGTATCAAAGGAGTTGTCGTGGGAACTTTGAAAGGGGCTCATTCGATTGAAAATAGAAAGGGCTTATGCCCTTTTTAATAGTCGAAAGTGATTGGAGGGCAACTAATCCCCCTTCCACTCTCACCCTCCCACGCCCACCCTCCCATTTGCCCATTATGTTTAAAAACTAAATGTTGCCTTAAGATTAAATCAGAATGCACTGTGATAATGCTAATTCCCAATAAGGCATCTCAGCAGTATCCCAAGAATGACTGAGGGTATTATGTTCAAACTTTCGGGGCTACTTTTGCTCTTGAAATTTAACCAAATAAAAATATCGTAACTGTATCCAAGCTATCAAAGAAAGTAAACAGATTTTTTTGCTAATGATATCAAGTTTTCCATTTCAGGTCAACTAGAGGAGGTATGAAACTAAATTAAACAGTACTATATTTGTCCAGATTTTTAGAAGGGTGTATGTTGTTAAAAATTGCGGAAAATGTTTCTCCAACATACCAATAGCAGGCCAAACTATAAAGTCTTAAAAAACGAAAAGATTTAAAGTGTTATTTTCTTTTTCCCTGAAAAAACTATGTCAATTTAAAACGATCAGAAATTAATTAAAAATACTATTTTCTACAAAATAAGTTTTTCAAAGAAAAGTGAAGAACTCTATCAAACAAAAAATGAGCAAAAATAAAATAAAATAATCTACCAAGCGTGAAACTACCACAAATCAGCATCGACAAATAAATGAAAACCAAAACGAACAGAAATTACAATAAATAACCAAGTCAAATTCAACACGAGCAGAATTTAACATAAGTTGGGCGCAAAACCCCTATGCCTTCCCAAGGCCAGAAAAAAATTGCACTTTGCTGAAAAAATACAAATGAATGTGCATTGTCAGTTTAATATACATATACTGATATTTAGTAATCAAAATGTTAATATTATTTGATTTATTTAAGTTATAAAAGTAAAAACATTTATATTTTTAACCAATTTTATGACAAATGTTTTCTTTTGTACTTAATATTCAAAATAAACATTCAAATTATAGTAAAATTTTAAACTGATGAGCTTTCAGCAATTAATATCATTATACATGAAATATTCAGTTTATTTTATTAGTTCTTTTTAAAGTTGTTAAAGACGAATATAGTTTCCCTACAGACAAGTGTTTGGATACTACCTCCTTTCCTAACTGTAAATAAAACCCAAAAGCCTACTGCGTCATTGGTGCTTAACTGAAAACGGATTACATTACAAATATTTTCTTTTCCAGTTCTTACAGCATTGAAAATAAAAATACAATTACAGTGAAATAAATTCTTGAACTGATGGATCTTTCAACAATTAATATCATTATTCATCAAATATTCAATTTGACGTTGTTTATACTTTCCAAAACTGTTCAAGACACATATAGTTTTCAGTAAAGTGCCAATGACGCAGTAGGTTTTAGACTTTTACAGTGAGAGAAGGAGGTCATACCCAAACTCTCGTTTGTGGTGATTTTTGTTCGTTTCAAGCTTGATTTGCATATTCAAATTAAGTTTCACACGTTTTAAGATTTATTTATTAATTTACATTAATATCTATTGTATGTTTGTTTACATTGATTGTTTATTTAAGTTCTTTTCGTTTTAAGTTTGATTTATACTTAAATAGGAAAATTTTTTTTTTCGTTTTAGCTTGATTTTCATATTCAATATGAGCATTACTCGCTTTATGATCTATTTATCCATTTATATTATTACTTGTTGTATGTTTTTGCTATGATTGCTTATTTAATTTCTGCTCGTTTTGGGTTTCATTTATTCTGTAATAGTAATTTCTGGTCGTTTTGAGTTTGAATTTTAAAAGGTATTTGTATCTGCTGAGATTAAGTTTAAAATTGCTTTTACTGCTTTTCGTTGAAAAACTTATTTTTTGGATAGTTTTTTTTAATTAATTTTTGTTCGTTTTGAGAGTGCAAAATTCCGAACGTTTAATAATTGCTTGTCCTAGAACATAGCCTAAAAGAAAAATCAGACATCAGTGAAATTATCAAAAAACCTGTATAAAAGTAGCAATATAAGGTTGAAAAAATTGGATTGTATCAGCCTTGGAGTTTTTATTATCTGATGTTTGAACTATTTTTATCAAAATTTCTATCTCAAAATTTTTATCGGATTGGTTTGGGGAAAAAGGGCATAGGGGGACTAGATTAAGCTTCGTTGTGTTTTGACTCTTTAAAAGTAACCTAGAACTTTCTATTTTCAATCAAATGAGCCCTCTCCGAAGTTTATACGAGTATCCCTTATATAAGAACCATATATATCCCAAGAGTATAACTTACAACGCCTATCCCTGGGCCCTGGGGGTTTGTGTCGACTTTGGAGTTTTAATATCTAATCTATTAAACTATTTTTATATAGTTATAAAAATATATATTTTATAGTTTTAATATTAAACTATTTTTAACAAAATGGTCACCTGAAATTTTTATCGGATGGGTTTATCCATCTGATACGCCCAAAGGTGTTGAGGACGGGAGGGGCTGGTTGCCCACTGATCTTTTTCACTTTGAGAAAATGACCTAAAACTTGTAATTTCCATTCAAATGAACCCTCTCTGAAGCTTATACCAGCATACCTTCCATAAAAACCATATATGCCCCAGGGCCGCCTTCCCCGGCCCTGGGGTTGGGGGGGTGGATGTTGACACAGGAGTTTTTCGTATCTGATCTCTGAACTATTTTTAACGAAATGACCATACGTAAAGGTGTTTTTGTTATATTATCTTTCAACTATTTTTAACAAAATGGTTACCTCAAATTTTTTATCAGATATATTTGGGGAAAACAGGCTTGGGGGCCAGTTGCCCTCTGATCACTTTTGACTCAAAAGGGCACTAGTACTCACGATTTCAAATTGAATGAGCCCCCTTTGAAGTTTATACGACGACCCCTTCTATATGAAGTACCTCTGGGAAAAAAATAAATGGAGTGTGGGGGGAGGTTAGCTGCCCTCAAATCACTTTTGACTCTTAAAAGTGAATTACAACTATCAATTTCCAATCAAATGAGCCCTCTAGGAATTTTATACGAGCATCCCTTCTATAACAACCATATATGCCCCCAGGGCATAACTTACAACGCCTACCCCCGGGCCCTGGGGGGCTGTGTTGACACCAGAGTTTTTTGTTATTAGAACTTTGAACTATTTTTAACAAAATGTCTATATCAAAATTTTTGTCTGATGCTTTTAGGGCGTGGAGGAAGGGGGGGTAGTCGCCCTCCCGTCTATTTTTACTCTTGAAAAATGAACAAGAACTTTCAATTTCCAATCAAATGAACCCTCTCCGAAGTTAATACGAGCATCCCTTCCATAAGAACTAGAGCATTACTCATAACGCCTGCCTCCGGGCCCCGGTGGGTTCCGTCGACACAGGAGTTTTTTTTTATCTGACCTTTGAACTATTTTCAATGAAATGGCTATTATAAAAATTTTATCAAATGGGCTTGGGGGGAAAAGGGTGTCTGGGGGGAGCTAGTTGCCCCCTGATATCTTTTGACTCTTAAAAATTGAACTAGAACTTTCAATTTCCACTCAAATGAGTCCCCTCTGAAGTTTATATGAGCATCCCTTTCATAAGAACCATATACGTCCCCAGGACGACACTTACAACGCCTATCCCGCGGGCTCTGGGGGTTGTTTGTGTTATCTAATTTTTGAACAATTTCCAAAACACTGGCTATCTAAAAATTTATAGCGGACAGGTTTGGGGAAAAAAAGCGGGGGGGGAGGGGCTAGTTTAACTCTCTTGACTCGTAAAAAGTGAACTAGAACTTTCAATTTTCAGTCAAATGAGCTCTCTATGAAGTTTATACGAGCATCCCTTTCATAAGAACCATACATGCCCTTATGGCATAACTTAGAACGCCCTCCCCTGTGCCCTGGGGGGTTATATTGACACCGGATTTTTTCTTACCCAACCTTTGAACTATTTTTAACAAGATGTCTATCTCAAAATTTTCATCAGATGGGTTGGGGGATAGCTGCCCTCAGATCTCTTTTGACTATTAAAAAGTGAGCTCGAAATTTCAATATCCAATCAAACGAGTCCTTTCTAGAGTTTATACGAACATCCCTTTCATACGAACAATATATGTCCCAGGACAGAACTTCAAACGCCATCCCCCAGGCCCTGGGGGGGTTGTGACGACACCTCAGTTTTGTTATCTGACTTTTGAAAAATTTTAAACATAATGGCTATCTCAAAATTTTTATTGGATGCATTTAGGGAAAAGGGGCGTGGGGGCTAGTTGCCCTCCAATATCTTTTGACTCGAAAAACCCTAACTAGAACTTTCAATTTTCAATCAAATGAGCCATCTCTGAATTTTTTATGAGCATCCCTTCAATAAGAACCATATATTCCCCAAGGGCATAATTTACAACACCTGCCCTTGGGCTCTGGGGGAATGTGTTGACCCCTGAGTTTTCATTATATGGTCTTTGAACTATTTTAACAAAAGGCTATCTCAAAGTTCTTATCGGATGGGTTTTAGAAAAAAAGGGCGTGGAGGGGGGGATCTAGGTGCCCTCAAATCTCTTTTGACTCTTAAAAAGTGAACTAGAACTTTCAATGTCCAATCAAATGATCCCTCTTTGAAGTTAATACCAGCATCCCTTCCATAAAACACATTTATGCCTCCAGGGCATAACTTATAAAGGCTGCCCCCGGGTCCTGGTGGGCTGTGTCGATACCGGAATTTTTGTATATGATCCTTGAACTATTTTTAACAAAATAGCTATCTTAAAATTTGTTTTGGATGTATTTGGTAAACTTGGGTTTAGGGTGGGGCGGGAGCTGGTTACCCTCCAACATCTTTTAATGCTTAAAAAGTGAACTGGAACTTTCAATTTTCAATCAAATGAGCCTTCTCTGAAGTTTATACGACAATGCTTTCTATGCAAAACGTTATATGGTTCCAGGGCATAATTTATAACCCTTACCCTGAGGGCTGTGGGGGAGTTGTCATCCTCAAAGACCTAATTTCCATAACCTAATTTTGATTGGATGTGTTTGGGGAAAAAGTGGGCGTGAGAGGTGGTTAGTTGTCCTTAAATCACTTTCGGCTATTAAAAAGGGTACTAGCCCTTTGAATTTCCAATCGAATGAGCCTTTTTTGAAGTTTCTACAACAACGCCTTCTATAAAAACCATATATGCCCCCAGGGCATAACTTAAAACCCTTGCCCTAAGGGTTGTCGGGGAGTTTCCTCCTCAAAAATATATTTTTTATCTGGAAATCAACTACGCTGAACAAAATGGCTATCTCAAAATTGATTGGATGTGTTTGGGCGAATGATGGGCGTGGGGGGGGGCTAGTTGCCCTCATATCATTTTTGACCATTAAAAAGGACACTAGAACTCTCAATTTCCAATCAAATGAGCTCCCTTTGAAGCTTATATGACGACCCCTTCCATAAGAAGTACCTCCGGGGAAAAATAATAATACATAAATAATAAAACATTGGAGCCGTATGGCCTTTACTATAGGCAACGCTACAGCATTGCCTCTGATTTGCAGAGCAAGTTCTGTAACACCAGGTAATACAATAATCTTAACTTTAGCGTTCAGCTTCCAATGCATATCCCGCAAAGTATTTACGGCTGAAGAATTCACTGCCCGTTTGTAAGCAGTCATTAGAATGTGGGCATGCATACCAGTGTCAAATGCTCTTGAGACATCAAGACCGGAAAGTAAAGTACTTAATCAGTTTCAGCAGCAAGTACCAACAAACTAGTAATAAGATGATGGGCATGATCATGGCCAACCCCTTTCTTAAACCCAAACTGAGTATCTGGCGTGTAACACGTCACCGTAACTTCATCAATAACCATTAGTTCACATTATTTACACAGTACAGGGACAACAGTAATCGAGTCTGAAGAAAGAGCACTGGTCGGAAGGTTAGGTTTTCCTTTTTTAATGACAAAATTAATTAAACCAGTACTAAATAGATCTGGCACCAATTTAGAGCAAAAAATGATTTGATAAAGCTATGTCAAGTGCTCAACTAAAAAAGAAAAGCCAGCTTTAAGATGCTTAGAACAAATGCCATCAATGCCGCAGAAATTCTTTTTACGGAGCTTAGAGATACAGTTAATCACCAGATTACGTGTGACGATAAAATTGAGGTCATTTCTAGACTTGAACAAATATTTATCAAGCTTCTTCTCATAAACACTTTTCAAGACTGCATTAGGCTCCGAAAATTCAGCGCTGAAGTAATTACATAAGTGGTCACTTGTAAGGACTGGATCGCTACATAGTTTGGATTTACCCTGCTTTTACATTTTCCACACAAAGGTTGGGTCATTAAATACGTTGAAGGACATTATGGCAATAGAATTTGCTTGATGTTTCAGATTTTTCGCAAAGTATCTCTTTGTGTAGAGGTGGACTTCGTTCACTACACTGGTACGCGACCTAAAACACTCTTTCCAAGTATGAAACCAAAATTTTGGACTTGACACACGACCTAGCCAGCTGGTCCAGCCGGGTTTTTTAGCTCTGACCCGCACTCTACGGACCAGTACACTTGCCTTTTCAGCAATGCATAGGGTATAGGCTACACAATTTCAGCATAATACGTGTTGAGTAAAATCTGACTTTCAGAGACACATTCCAAACTTCTGAGACCGAAGCTGGAACGGTACTTGATTTTTTCAAGGATAGCATCACTTATGCTCTTAAAACTTGGAAGGTTAATTTTCCCTCAGTCACAGATTTTGTAGCACTTGCTGGTATCACTTGATGTGGCAGGATCAGTTGGAATTAACATGACGGGAAAAAAGTTGCTGATTGGCAGGTGATCTGACGTCTGGAATGTAGTAATAACAGAGGTTTTCCAGTTCGGCAGTATTTCAGACGAGCAAAACATGAACTCAAGAGAAGACGTGCTGCCAGAATTATGGATGTATGTGAGTCTAAGCTCATTTTCTGCTGGAACAAGCTGCGGGCATATGCTACACAGAGTATTTGCTCTTCAACTGGAGTCAAACGAAATACAGTTCAAGTCGCTAGCCAATATAACAGTCAGACTGCTCGATTCACAATCAGCGGTAAGAGTGCTAAGAGTTCGGAATAATTTATCAAACAGCAGATCGGAACTAGAATTGCGATAATCAAAGGGAAGGTAAACTGTGGCAACAGCGCAATTTTGTATTTTGACTGCCGCAAAATACTCCGAGTTCCGGAAGGGCTCTGGAGACATATCATTTCGCACGAGAATTTTAGTGCCCCCGCTTGATCGACCCACATCAGAGGGTTTGGCAGCATGGGAGTAAATAACAGTGTAAGTTTCGATGTTTAGTAGCTTAAGACTGTCCGTAGTTAGCAGGTCCTCCTGCAGACATAACGTCATTCACTTCGCATAGCGTTTGTATCCATGGGTGCTTCAGAAATACACCTTGGTTTCTATTCCATGACGTTATTCTGAGCCTGTATTCATTTTGAGGGACGCAAAATCTTGTAGGCTACAGGACATTTATAACTATAACATAGATGATCAGTTTGAGAGCATAGAGCGCACATGACACCGTTCTGGCAAGGGGAGTTGCAGTTACTATTAATGCCCATTTTGTCCACAGTGGGAGCAGCCGACGGTAGCTTTACAGGCACCAGATATATATCAGTAAGCCTGACAGTTGAAGTTCCGAGGAGGCAGGTTTACATATTCATCGATTTTAATCCGTTCATATTCGATAACATTAGGGCCCCAGATGGCGATAGTCAGGTCACCACGGTGCGAGACCTCCAAATTATACAACCTGGTTTTTCCGATGCGGAAGGCTCTCACACAACTTGGCACTAAGTTTTTTAGTTCATCGTCGGAAATGGAATCTGGGACAAAACGAGCAATACCAGGGTGCAAAGGGATTTTCAACCAAGGCTTTAAGGTTCGTTTTTGGCCTTAATAGCATCCGCTATGTCAGACACTGCGAACTGGTCACTGATAACGAGTCGCCACGAATCTTTACCGGGTCTCGGTTCACTAATTACTGTTTTAGAGCTACCACAAAGACTATCTATGCAATCTTTCTGTTCCTTAGGATCATTCTAGTTCTTTGGCGGATTTTTCAAAACAACCGAGTAAGAAGGCTTCAGGGCCGGCACTGGGACGGGTAAAGGGGACGGTGTGGTGATGCTATGAGTCTGAACATAATTATCAAATTACACGCACAGTTCATTGACTTTACGGGACAATATGGCACTCACTTCCCCCGCTATAAAGGGCACTTCGTCCGGTTCATAAATCACAGACCATGGTAGAACTATCCGTGGTTACTATATATTCGATCGAAAAAAAATTATACTTTTAATTTATTTACTCTTACTTTGCGAGTCTACGAGCAGCACAACATATACAACATACCAAGTGAAATAGAAGAATGACTTCTTGTATAAATTGTTTGATAATATTCTAAAGTTAGTAGAAAATAGGAAATTGTGAACTCGTTTAGTAACTTTCGCATAAAAACATTTTTTCAGGGGGTAGTAAATGTGTCTTGTCCTGGTTACTTTATATTTTATTTTGTTATATTTTGACCAAAAAGAACTTGGTATCAGTCATAGTGGTATGTGCCCATGTAGGGCCGACTGGCGGAGACAAGTGACTCAACTGAATTTTTCATACAGCTGCAGAAGCAAATAGACAAGATCTCAGTTAGAAATGGGTATTTATATTAGGGGACTTTAAAACCCAGTCTGGCACAAATAGGAATAGATGGTATCCTAGTTTTGGAAAATTTGGTGTAGGGAAGAAAATAGTACTGTTAATCGATTGCCACAGTTTTTAAGGTATAATTATCTACTTATAATCAATATGATATTTGGTTCTAAAATGACTCATAAGTTAACATCGTTTAGGGTGTATAGGAGTGCTTATATACGTTAAGGGGTTAAATAGTAATTTAAGGCTAAAATTAAGGAAGAATATCTTCCTTCCGGTTAGTAATGACGTTAATTTGCTCGAGGATGTGAACTTGAGAAGAAATTTCCAAGAACAGTTGGATAACAAAATTGAAGTGTTTTAAATTTGACACTGGAGAAGAAGGTTGGAACGACTTTAGGAACATAGTTTGCTAAGTAGAAGAAGATTTCTTTGGAAGGAAAACTTAGGAACTCAGTTAGGAATATTTGCAAACACGTATTAAACCTGGCAGAAGAGAGAAGGAGTTTTTATGAGAAGTTTCTGTGTGATAGATCTTCCGAGAAGAAGAGGAACATAAGGGAAGTAGAGAAGGCATTACAGTATGAACTAAGAATATTTTAATCTAGGCCACGGATAAAATGCAGAAGATCTGGAAGATGCAGCCATACGGCATGATAGTAAGATATTTTATTTTCACGGTAAGAAACTGAAAGGAAGTAGTCAGTCTGGACGTATCCCTGTCCAAAATTAATTAAAAAAACTTTTCCCACAAAATAAGTTTTTCAAAGAAAAGTAAAGAACTCCATTAAACAAAAAATTAGCAATAATAAAATCAAATAATCTACCAAGCGTGAAACTACCACAAATCAGCATTGATAAATAAATGAAACCCAAAACGAACAGAAATCAAAGGCAGCGCTAGCGCTGCCTAAGTAAAGAACGATGTTGGCACAATGTGTTTTTTTTCTTTCTTCAGCCGAGTACTTTGTATCGAAGGAGTTGTCTTGGAAACTTCGAAAAGGGCTCATTCGATTGGAAATTGCCGTGGCTAGTGCCCTTTTTAATAGTCGAAAGTGATTCGAGGGAAACTAGCCCCCCCCCCCCCGCCCATCATTCCCCCCAAAACATCCAATCAAAATTTTGAGATAGCCATTTTGTTCAGCGTAATTGATTTCCGTATAGAAAATATATTTTTGAGGGGGAAACTCCCCCACGACCCTTGGGGCAGGGGTTTTAAGTTATGCCCTGAGGGCATATAAGAACGATGTTGGCACAATGTACTACGTATTATTTTTTTCCTTTAGAGCAGGGCACTTCATATGGAAGGGGTCGTCGTAGAAACTTCAAAAGGGGCTCATTCGAATGGAAATTGAGAGTTCTAGTGCTCTTTTTAATAGTCGAAAGTGATTGGAGGGCAACTACCTCCCCCCCCTACGCCCATCAGTCCCCCAAACATATCAAATCAAAATTTTGAGATAGCCATTTTGTTCAGCGTTGTTGATTTCCTGATAGAAAATATGTTTTTGAGGAAGACACTCCCCCACAACCCTCACGGCAAGGGTTTTAAGTTATGCCCTGGGGGTATATAAGGTGTTTTATAGAAGGCGTTGTCTTACAAACTCCAAAATAGGTTCATTCGATTGGAAATTCGAAGGGCTAGTACCCTTTTTAGCAGTCGAAAGTGATTGGAGGGCAACTAGCCCCCGCCCCCCTGCCCATCATTCCCCCAAACACATCCAATAAAAATTTTGAGATAGCCATTATTTTCCGCGTAGTTGATTTCGAGATAGAAAATGTTTTCGAGGAGGACACTCCCCCACAACCCTCAGGGTAATAAGGTTTATAAGGCATATAAGGTTTTTATAGAAGGCGTTGTCGTAGAAACTTCAAAACAGGCTCTTTCGATTGGAAATTCAAAGGGCTACGCTCAGGGCAAGGGTTTTAACGCTCAGGGCAAGGGTTTTAAGTTATGCCCTGAGGGTATATAAGAACGATGTTGGCACAATGTATCATTTATTTTTTTTCCTTTAAAGCAGGGCACCTCATATGGAAGGGGTCGTAGTAGAGACTTCAAAAGGGGCTCATTCGATTGGAAATCGAGAGTTCTAGTGCTCTTTTTAAGAGTCAAAAGTGATTGGAGGGCAACTAGCCCCCCCCCCCGCTCCCACGCCCATCATTCCCCAAAACGCATCCAATCAAATTTGAGATAGCCATTTTGTTCAGCGTAGTTGATTTCCAGATAGAAAATGTGTTTTTGAGGAGGACATTCCCCCTTAGCACTCAGGGTAAGTGTTTTAAGTTATGCCCTGGGAGCATATAGGGTTTTTATAGAAGGCGTTGCTGTAGAAAATTAAAAACAGGCTCAATCGATTGGAAATTCATAGGAATAGTGGCCTTTTTAATAGTTGAAAGTGATTGGAGGGCAACTAGCCCCCCCCCATGCCCCTCATTCCCCAAACACATTCAATATAAATTTTGAGATAGCCATTTTGTTCAGTGTAGTTGATGTCCAGATAGAAAATATGTTTTTCAGGAGGACACTCCCCCACAACCCTCAGGGCAAGGGTTTTAAGTTAAGCCCTGGGGGCAGATAAGGTTTCTATAGATGGCGTTGTCGTAGAAACTTCAAAACAGGCTAATTCGATTGAAAATTCAAAGGGCTAGTGCCCTTTTTAATAGTCCTAAGTGATTGGAGGACACCTAGACCCCCCCATGCCCATCATTCCCCCAAAACACATCCAATTAAAATTTTGAGATAGCCATTTTGTTCAGCGTAGGCTAGTTGATTTCCAGATAGAAAATATGTTTTAGAGGAGGACACTCTCCCTCAACCCTCAGGGCAAAGGTTTTAAGTTATGCCCTGGGGGCATATAAGGTTTTAATAGGTGTTGTCGTAGAAACTTCAAAACAGGCTCAGTCGATTGGAAATTCAAAGGGCTAGTGCCCTTTTTAATTGTCGAAAGTGATTGGAGGGAAACTAGCCCCCCCCCTCCACGCCCATCATTCTCCCAAACACATCCAATCAAAATTTTGACATAGCCATTTTGTTCAACATAGTTGATTTCCAGATAGTAAATATGTTTTTGAGGAGGACACTCCCCCACAACCCTCAGGGCGAAGGTTTTAAGTTATGCCCTGGGGGCATATAAGGTTTTTATAGAAGGTGTTGTCGTAGAAACTAACCCCCCCATGCCCATCATTCCCCCTAAAACATCCAATCAAAATTGTGAGCCATTTTTCAGCGTAGTTGATTTCGAGATAGAAAATATGTTTTTTTGGAGAAAACTCCCTCACAACCCTCAGGGCAACAGTTTTAAGTTATGCCCTGGGGGCATATAAGGTTTTTATAGAAGGTGTTGTCGTGGAAACTTCAAAACAGGCTCCTTCGATTGGAAATTCAAAGGGCTAATGCCCTTCTTAATAGTCGAAAGTGATTGGAGGGCAACTAGCCCCCCCACCCAACGCTCATCACTCCCCCAAACACACCCAATCAAAATTTTGAGATAGCCATTTTGTTCAGCGTAGTTGATTTCGAGATAGAAAATATGTTTTTGAGGAGGACACTCCCCAACCCCCCTCAGGGCAAGGGTTTTAAGTTATTTCCTGGGGTGTATATGGTTTTTATTGAAGGCGTTGTCGTAGAAACTTAAAAAGGGACTCATTTGATTAAAAATTCAAAGGGCTATTGCCCTTTCTAATAGTCAAAAGTGATTGGAGGGCAACTAGCTCCCTCCCCCTGCGCCCACCATACCCCCAAACACATCCAATCAAAATTGTGAGATAGCCATTCTGTTCAACGTAGTCTATTTCCAGGCAGAAAATATGGTTTTGAGGAGGACACTTCCCCACAACCATCTGGGCAAGGGTTTTAAGTTATGCCCTGGGGGTATATAAGGTTTTTATAGAAGGTGTCGTCTTACAAACTTCAAAACAGGCTCATTCGATTGGAAATTCGAAGGGCTAGTACCCTTTTTAGTAGTCGAAAGTGATTGGAGGGCAACTAGCCCCCCCCCCCGCCCATCATTCCCCCAAACACATCCAATCAAAATTGTGAGATAGCCAGTTTTCAGCGTAGTTGATTTCGAGATAGAAAATGTTTTTGAGGAGGACACTCTCCCACAACCCTCAGGGTAAAGGTTTTAAGCTATGCCCTGGGGGCATATAAGGTTTTTATAGAAGGCGTTGTCGTAGAAGCTTCAAAAAAGGCTCATTCGATTGGAAATTCAAAGGGCTAGTGCCCGTTTTAATAGTCGAAAGTGATTGGAGGGCAACTATCCCCCCCCCCCGCCCATTATTCCCCCAAACACGTCCAATCAAAATTTTTAGATAGCCATTTCGTTCAGCGTAGTTGATTTCCAGATAGAAAATATGTTTTTGAGGTGGTCACTCCCCCACAACCCTCAGGGCCAGGGTTTTGAGTTATGCCCTGAGGACATATAAGAACGATGTTGACACAATGAATCATTTATTATTTTTGTCCTTTAGAGCAGGGCACTTAATATGGAAGGGGTCGTAGTAGAGACTTCAAGGGTCGTAGTAGGTCGTAGTAGTCGTAGGTGACTGGAGGGCCCCTAACCCCCCCCCCCTCCGCCCATTATTCCCCAAAACACATCCAATTAAAATTGCGAGACAACTCATTTTGTTCAGCGTAGGCTAGTTGATTTCCAGATAGAAAATATGTTTTAGACGAGGACACTCTCCCTTAACCCTCAGGGCAAAGGTTTTAAGTTATGTCCTGGGGGCATATAAGGTTTTTATATAAAGCGTTGTCGTATAAACTTCAAAACAGGCTCATTCGATTGGAAATTCAAAGGGCTAGTGCCCTTTTTAATAGTCGAAAGTGATTGGAGGGCAACTAGCCCCCCCCCCCCTCCACGCCCAACATTCTCCCAAACACATCCAATCCAAATTTGAGATATCCATTTTGTTCAGCGTAGTCGATTTCCAGACAGAAGATATGGTTTTGAGGAGGACACTCCCCCACAACCACCAGGGCAAGGGTTTTAAGTTATGCCCTGGGGGTATATAAGGTTTTTATAGAAGGTGTTGTCTTACAAACCTCAAAACAGGCTCATTCGATTGGAAATTCGAAGGGCTAGTACCCTTTTTAGTAGTCGAAAGTGATTGGAGGGCAACTAGCCACCGCCCCCCCCCCCGCCCATCATTCCCCCAAACACATCCAATCAAAATTGTGAGATAGCCATTTTTCAGCGTATTTGATTTCGAGACAGAAAATGTTTTTGAGGAGGACACTCTCCCACAACCCTCAGGGTAAAGGTTTTAAGCTATGCCCTGGGGGCATATAAGGTTTTTATAGAAGGTGTTGTCGTAGAAACTTCAATGACACAATGTATCATTTATTATTCTTTTCCTTTAAAGCAGGGTACTTCATATGGAAGGGGTCGTAGTAGAGACTTCAAGGGTCGTAGTTGGTCGTAGTAGTCGTAGGTGATTGGAGGGCACCTAGCCCCCCCCCCCCCGCCCATCATTCCCCCAAACATATCCAATTAAAATTTTAGATAGCCATTTTGGTCAGCGTAAGCTAGTTGATTTCCAGATAGAAAATATGTTTTTGAGGAGTACGCTCTCCTTCAACCCTCAGGGCAAAGGTTTTAAGTTATGCCCTGGTAGAATATAAGATTTTTATAGAAGGCGTTGTCGTATAAACTTCAAAACAGGCTCATTCTATTGGAAATTCAAAGGGATAGTGCCCTTTTTGATAGTCGAAAGTGTTTGGAGGGCAACTAGCCCCCCCCCTCCACGCCCAACATTCTCCCCAACACATCCAATCCAAATTTGAGATATCCATTTTGTTCAGCGTAGTCGATTTCCAGACAGAAAATATGGTTTTGAGGAGGACACTCCCCCACAACCATCAGGGCAAGGGTTTTAAGTTATGCCCTGGGGGTATATAAGGTTTTTATAGAAGGCGTTGTCTTACAAACCTCAAAACAGGCTCATTCGATTGGAAATTCGAAGGGCTAGTACCCTTTTTAGTAGTCGAAAGTGATTGGAGGGCAACTAGCCACCGCCCCCCCCCCCGCCCATCATTCCCCCAAACACATCCAATCAAAATTGTGAGATAGCCATTTTTCAGCGTAGTTGATTTCGAGATAGAAAATGTTTTTGAGGAGGACACTCTCCCACAACCCTCAGGGTAAAGGTTTTAAGCTATGCCCTGGGGGCATATAAGGTTTTTATAGAAGGTGTTGTCGTAGAAACTTCAATGACACAATGTATCATTTATTATTCTTTTCCTTTAAAGCAGGGTACTTCATATGGAAGGGGTCGTAGTAGAGACTTCAAGGGTCGTAGTAGGTCGTAGTAGTCGTAGGTGATTGGAGGGCACCTAGCCCCCCCCCCCCCACGCCCATCATTCCCCCAAACATATCCAATTAAAATTTTAGATAGCCATTTTGGTCAATGTAAGCTAGTTGATTTCCAGATAGAAAATATGTTTTTGAGGAGGACACTCCCCCGCAACCCTCAGGGCAAAGGTTTTAAGTTATGCCCTGGGGGCATATAAGGTTTTAATAGAAACCGTTGTCGTAGAAACTTCAAAACAGGCTCATTCGATCGGAAATTCTAAGGAATAGTGCCCTTTTTGATAGTCGAAAGTGATTGGAGGGCAACTAGCCCCCCCCCCCTCCACGCCCAACATTCTCCCAAACACATCCAATCCAAATTTGAGATATCCATTTTGTTCAGCATAGTTGATTTCCAGATAGTAAATATGTTTTTGAGGAGGACACTCCCCCACAACCCTCAGGGCAAAGGTTTTAAGTTGTGCCCTGGGGGCATATAAGGTTTTTATAGAAGGTTTTGTCGTAGAAACTAACCCCCTCCCTATGCCCATCATTCCCCCTAAAACATCCAATCAGAATTTGGCGGTAGCCATTTTTTTAAGCGAAGGCTACTTGATTTTCAAATAGAAAATATGTTTTTTAGGAGAAAACTCCCCCACAACCCTCAGGGCAAGGGTTTTAAGTTATGCCCTGGAGGCATATAAGGTTTTTAAGAAGGTGTTGTCGTAGAAACTTCAAAACAGGCTCATTCGATTGGAAATTCAAAGGGCTAGTGCCCTTTTTAATAGTCGAAAGTGATTGGAGGGCAACTAGCCCCCCCCCCCCTACGCTCATCATTCCCCCAAACACATCCAATCAAAATTTTGTGATGGCCATTTTGTTCAGCGTAGTTGATTTTGAGATAGAAAATTTGTTTTTGAGGAGGACCCTCCCCAACAACCCTCAGGGCAAGGGTTTTAAGTTATATCCTGGGGTGTATATGGTTTTTATTGAAGGTGTTGTCGTGGAAACTTAAGAAGGGGCGCATTTGATTAAAAATTCAAAGGGCTAGTGCCCTTTCTAATAGTCGAAAGTGATTGGAGGGCAACTAGCCCCCCCGCCCTGCGCCCATCATTCCCCCAAACACATCCAATCAAAATTGTGAGATAACCATTTTGTTCAGCGTAGTCGATTTCCAGACAGAAAATATGGTTTTGAGGAGGACACTCCCCCACAACCCTCAGGGCACGGGTTTTAAGCTACGCCCTTTGGGCATATAAGGTTATTATAGAAGGCGTTGTCGTAGAAACTTCAAAACAGGCTCAATCGATTGGAAATTCAAAGGGCTAGTGCCCTTTTTAATAGTCGAAAGTGATAGGAGGGCACCTAGCCCCCCCCCCCCCCCCACGCCCATCATTCCCCCAAACACATCCAATCAAAATTTTGAAATAGCCATTTTGTTCAGCATAGGCTAGTTAATTTTCAGATAGAAAATATGTTTTTGAGAAAGACACTCCCCCGCAACCCTCAGGGCAAAGGTTTTAAGTTATGGCCTGGGGACATACAAAGTTTTTATAGAAGGCGTTGTCGTAGAAACTTTTAAACATGCTCATTCGATTGGAAATTCGAAGGGCTAGTGCCCTTTTTGATAGTCAAAAGTGATTGGAGGGCAACTATCCCCCCACGCCCATACTTCCCCCAAACATATCCAATACAAATTTTTAGATAGCCGTTTTGTTCAGTGTAGTTGGTTTCCAGATAGAAAATATATTTTTGAGGAGGATACTCCGCCTCTTCCCTCAGGGCAAGGGTTTTAAGTTATGTCCTGGGGGCATATAAGGTTTTTATAGAAGGTGTTGTCGTAAAAACTTCAAACAAGGGCTCATTCGATTTGAAATTCAAAGGGCTAGTGTCCTTTTTAATAGTCGAAAGTGATTAGTGATATTTTTTGTTGTTGTTGTTGTTTAGACCAGGGCACTTTTTATCGAAGGATTTGTCATGGTAACTTCGAAAGGGGCTCATTCGATTCAAAATAGAAAGGGCTGGTGCCCTTTTTAATAGTTGAAAGTGATTGGAGGGCAACTAATCCGCCTTCACTCCTACCCTCCCACGCCCACCCTCCCATTTGCCCATTATGTTTAAAACTAAATGTTGCCTTAAGATTAAATCAAAATACACTGTGATAATGGTAATTCCCAATAAGGCATCTCCGCAGTATCCCAAGAACGACTGAGAGTATTATGTTCAAACTTTCGAGGCTACTTCTGCTCTTAAAATTGAAGCAAATAAAAATAGCGTAAGTGTGTCCAAGCTATCAAAGAAAGTAAATAGACTCTTTTGCTAATGGTATGAAGTTTTCCATTTCAGGTCAACTAGAGGAGGTATGAAACTAAATTAAACAGTACTATTTGTGTCCAGATTTTTAAAAGGGTGTATGTTGTTAAAAATTGCGGAAAATGTTTCTCCAACATACCAATAGCAGGCTAAACTATAAAGTCTTAAAAAACTAAAAGATTTAAAGTGTTATTTTCTTTTTCCCTGAAAAGACTATGTCAATATAAAACGAACAGAAATTAATTAAACATTTTTTTTTTAACTCGGTTATTTATTGTAATTTCTGTTTGTTTTGGGTTTTATTTATTTATTGATGCTTATTTGTGGTAGCTTCACGCTTGGTAGATTATTTGATTTTATTTTTGCTCATTTTTTGTTTAATGGAGTTCTTTACTTTTCTTTGAAAAACTTATTTTTTTGGATTTTTTTTTTTTAATTAATTACAATAAATAACCGATTCAAACTCAAAACGAGCAGAAATTAACATAAGTTGGGCTCAAAATCCCAATGCCTTCCCAAAGCCAGACCAAAATTTGCACTTTACTGAAAAAATATAAATGTTTTTACTTTTATAACTTTAATAAATCAAATAAGATTAACATTTTGATTACTAACTATCAGTAAATGTAAACTAAACTGACAATGCACATTCATTTGTATTTTTTTCAGTAAAGTGCAAATTTTGCTCTAGCCTTGGGAAGGCATAGGGATTTTGAGCCCAACTTGTGTTAATTTCTGCTCGTTTTGAGTTTGACTCGCTTATTTATTGTAATTTCTGTTCGTTTTGGGTTTTATTTATTTATCGATGCTGATTTGGGGTAGTTTCACGCTTGGTAGATTACTTGATTTTATTTTTTCTCATTTTTTGTTGAATGGAGTTCTTTAATTTTCTTTGAAAAACTTATTTTGTGGAAAAAGGTTTTTTTGATTAATTTCTGTTCATTTTATATTGACATAGTCTTTTCAGGGAATAAGAAAATAATACATTAAAACTTTTCGTTTTTTTAAGAATTTATATTTCGGTCTGCTATTTGTATGCTGGAGAAAAAATTTTCAGCAATTTTTAACAACATACACCCTTTTAAAAATCTGGACATCCCGAAAGTTTGAACATAATACCCTCAGTCGTTCTTGGGATACTGCTGAGATGCCTTATTGGGAATTAGCATTAACACAGTGCATTTTGATTTAATCTTAAGGCAACATTTTTTTTTTAAACTTGAAAAAAAAGGGGAGGGTGGGCGGGGGAGGGGGATTAGTATCCCTCCAATCACTTTTGACTATTAAAAAGGGCTTCAGCCCTTTCTATTTTCAATCGAATGAGCCCTTTTAGAAGTTCCTATGACAATTCCTTCGATACGAAGTGCCCCGGTCTAAACAACAACAACAACAAAAAATAATACATTATACCCACATCGATCTTTACTATAAAAATGTCAAGCCTTCCAATCACATTCGACCATTAAAAAGGGCACTAGGCCTTTCGATTTCCAATCGAATGAGCCCTGTTTTGAGTTTCTACGACAACACTTTCTATAAACACCTTATATGTCCCCAGGGTATAAACTACAACCCTTACCCTAAGGGCTGTGAGGGTGGTTGTCATCCTCTAAGACCTAATTTCCAGAACTGTCAACTACGTTAAACAAAATGGCTATCTAAAAATCTTGATTGGATGTGTCTGGGAAAATGGTGGGCGTGAGAGTGGCGTTAGTCGCTCCCCAATCACTTTCAACTATTAAAAAAGGCACTAGCCATTTAAATTTTCAATCGAATGAGCCCTTTTGAAGCTTCTATGACAATGCTTTCAATAAAAACCTTATATGCCCCCGGTACAAAACTTACATCTCCTGCTCTAAGGGCTGGGGGGTTGTCATCCTCAAAGAGCTAATTTTCAGAACTTTCTACAACGTTGAACAAAATGGCTATCTGAAAATTTTTATTGGATGTGTTTGGGAGAATGGTGGGCTTGAGAGTGGGGGTTAGTTACCCTCTAATCACTTTCAACTATTAAACAGGGCACTAGCCCTCTCAATTTCCAATTGAATGAGCCTCTTTTGAAGTTTTTACGACAACTCTATCAATAAAAACCTTAATTGCCCCCAGGGCATAACTTACAAAATTTGCCTTGGGGGCTCTGGGGGGTTTGTCATCCTTAAATACATAATTTCCAGAACTCTCAACTACGTTGAACAAAATGCTTATCTCTATACTTTGGTTGAATGTGTTTGGGGAACTGGTGGGCGTGAGAGGGGGGTCAATTACTCTCCACTCACTTTCGACTATTAAGAAGGGCAATTTCAATTTCCAATCAAATGAGCCCCTTTTGAAGTTACTACAACAACTTTCTGTATAAACTTTATATGCCCCCAGGGCATAACTTACAATCCTTGCACTGAGGGCTCTGATGGGGTTATCATCCTAAAAAATCTAATTTCCAGAACTTTCGACTACGTTGAACAAAATGAATATCTCAAAATTTTGATTGTATGTGTTTGGGGAAATGATGGATGTGAGAGGGTGGATATTTGCCCTTCAATCACTTTCGACTATTAAAAGGGCACTAGCCATTTCATTTCCAATTGAATGTGCCATTTTTGAAGTTTCTACAACATCGCTTTCTATAAAAACCTTATATGCCCCCAGGGCATAACTTACGACTCGTCCCCTGAGGACTGTGGGGGTGGAGGGGTTTTCATCCTTAAAGACCTAATTTCCAAAACTTTCAACGACGTTGAATAAAACGGCTATCTAAAAATTTTGATTGGACGTTTTTGGGGAAAAAGTGGGCGTGAGAGGGGGGTTAATGCCCTCAAATCACTTTTGAGACTATTAAAAAGGGCACTAGCCCTTTGAATTTCCAATCGAGTGAGCTCTTTTTTAAGTTTCTACGACAAAGACTTCAATAAAACTTATGTACCCCCAGGGCATAACTACCCTTCCCCTGAAGACTGTGGGGGGATTGTTCTAATCAAAGGTATAATTTCCTGAACTTTAAACTGCGTGGAACAAAATGGCTATCTCAAAATATTGATTCGATGTTTTTGGGGAAATGGCGCTCGTGGAAGGGGTGTTAGTTGCCTTCCAATCACTTTCGAATATTAAAAAGGGCACTAGCCATTTCAATTTCCAATCGAATAAGCCCTTTTTGAAGTTTCTGTGACAACTCATTCTATAAAAACCTTATATGCCCCAAGGGCATAACTTACAACCCTTGCCCCGAGGGCTGTGGGGGGGGGGGGGGGTCTCATCCTAAAAGACCTAATTTCCTGAACTTTCAACTACGTTGAACAAAATGGCTACCTTAAAATTATGAGTTGATATGTTTGAGGAAAAGGAGGGCGTGAGAGGGGGGTTAGTTGCCCTCCACTCACTTTTGACTATTAAAAAGGGCACTAGCATTTTGAATTTCCAATCGAATGAGCCTTTTTTGAAGTTTCTACGACAACACTTTCTATAAAAACCTGATATGCCCCCAGAGCATAACTTACAACCCTTGCCTTGAGGGCTGTGGGGGAGTGTCCTCCTCAAAAATATAATTTCTATTTGGAAATCAACTACGCTGAACAATATGTCTATCTAAAAATGTTGATTAGATATGTTTGGGGAAAAGGTTGGCGTGAGAGGGGGTTCGTTGACCTCAAATGACTTTCGACTATTAAAAAGGGCACTATATCTTTCATTTCCAATCGAATGAGCCCTTTTTTAAGTTTTTACGACGAAGATTTCAACAAAAACTTATATGCCCCCAGGGCATAACTTATCACCCTTGCCCTGAAGACTGTGGGGGGAGTTTCCTGCTCAAAGGTATAATTTCCTGAACTTTAAACTGTGTGGAACAAAAAGGCTATCTCAAAATCTTGATTGGATGAGTTTGGGGAAATGGTGGGCGTGGAAGGGATGCTAGTTGCCTTCCAATGACTTTCGGCTGTTAAAAAGGGCACTAGCTATTTCAATTTCTAATCAAATGAGCCATTTTTGAATTTCTACGACCACCCTTTCGAAAAAAAACTCACATGTCCCCAAGGCATAACTTACCCCCCTTGCCCTGAGGGTTGTGTGGGGGGGGGGTTGTCATCCTCAAAGACCAAATTTCCAGAACTTTCAACTACGTTGAACAAAATGGCTACCTTAAAATTAAGAGTTGATATGTCACTTTCAAATCACTTTCGACTATTAAAAAGGGCACTAGCATTTTGAATTTCCAATCGAATGAGCCTTTTTTGAAGTTTCTACGACAACACTTTCTATAAAAACCTTATATGCCCCCAGAGCATAACTTACAACCCTTGCCTTAGGGCTCTGGGGGAGTGTCCTCCTCAAAAATATAATTTCTATTTGGAAATCAACTACGCTGAACAATATGTCTATCTAAAAATGTTGATTAGATATGTTTGGGGAAAAGGTTGGCGTGAGAGGGGGTTCGTTGACCTCAAATGACTTTCGACTATTAAAAAGGGCACTAGATCTTTCATTTCCAATCGAATGAGCCTTTTTTCAAGTTTTTACGACGAAGATTTAAACAAAAACTTATATGCCCCCAGGGCATAACTTATAACCCTTGCCCTGAAGACTGTGGGGGGGAGTGTCCTGCTCAAAGATATAATTTCCTGAACTTTAAACTGTGTGGAACAAAAAGGCTATCTCAAAATTTTGATTGGATGAATTTGGGGAAATGGTGGGCCTGGAAGGGATTTTAGTAGCCTTCCAATCACTTTCGACTATTAAAAAAGGCACTAGCTATTTCAATTTCCAATCGAATGAGCCCTTTTGGAAGTTTCTACGACAACGCGTTCTATAAAAACCTTATATGCCCCCAGGGCATAACTTACAACCCTAGCCCTGAGGGCTGTGGGGGGTTGTCATCCTCAAAGACCTAATTTCAAGAAATTTCTACTACGTTGAACAAAATTGCTATCTTAAAATGTTGATTGGATGTGTTTGGGGAAACGGTGGGCATGAGAAGGGGGTTAGCTGCGATCCAATCACTTTCGACTATTAAAAAGGGCACTGGACCTTTAAATTTCCATTCAAATGAACCCTTATTGAAGTTTCTATGAAAACACTTTCTATAAAAAAAAAACATTATATACCCCAAGGGCATAACTTACAACCCTTGCCCTGAGGGCTGTGAGGGAGTGTCCTCCTCAAAAACATAATTTCTATCTGGAAATAATAATAATAATAATTTATTTTTGACCCACTAACAATTATAAAAAAGTGGAGTAACAAAAGAAAATAAAAAGTAAAGACATACAAAAACAAAACACATGCAAAATAATATCAATATAAAAAATACAAATCAAAACAATCGCACAAGAGGATAAAAAGGACCCAACCGCTTGCAGGCCTCATCTTTTAACTTGGAGTCAAACTTGTTATATGACGTCAATATATCAGTTGCATTAAACATTCGAATAATCTTACGGTTTCTATACCAACGAGGCAAATACAAAAGATATTTACAATAACGGAAATACAAAACTCTAATATCCTGCATATCATTATTTTTAAAAAATGGGCGCAAACCTGATAGAAAAAGAATGGAATGGTCACAATACGTAGAATAGAGTTTAGCCAATGCCTTACGAGAATGTCGGTCACGATTTGGAACAATTTTAGCATAACCTGCTTTAAGCTTATTCTTAATATCTGCAAGTGCACTAGCACGGATAGCTGAAATAGAAGAGCAGATACTAATCCCGATCCAACGCAACGCAGGAGCCAGCTTAACTGAAAAAGAACTACAACTCAAATTACTACTTGGGTTTTTAGCATTGAAAACTAAATATTCACATTTTTCAGCATTTAGCATGAGGCGAATTTTTTCCAAAAGCTTAGAAACGAACTGGGTAGACTTAGCTAGGGTGAATTTTGAACGGCTAATAAGTAATAAATCATCTGCATAAGCAATATAAGATAAATTAGTGAGACCCGTAAAACACGATGGAAAAATACGAGAAAGCACAGGGTATAAACAAGCATTAAAAAGGTATTGTGACAGAACCCCTCCCAGCCAAAGTACAGACCCAATATGAATATTAACAAAAAAGATTTCTACTGATCGAAATCGAACATATGAATTTGCATACCAAAAACGAAGGACACACTTATAAGATGAGTTCACTCCAAGCTGGGTACGAGAATACCATAGTTGGCTGTGACAAACCGAATCAAAAGCTTTTGAAATATCTAACGCACATAAATGAACTTCAGATCCGTCTTTTTGTGCTTGAATTAAAAAAGAAGTAAGAATTCGATGCGCATGTTGGCATCCAATATTTGGTTTAAACCCAAATTGATTGGACACATAATCAACATTTGGAAGAATTTCAGGAAGCAGGACATATTCAAAAACTTTGTTCAGCGAACAAGCTACCGTAATAGGTCTATATGATGCGCAATTAGTCGGATCTTTCCCACGTTTAAGAATCGAAGTGACACTCCCGCACAAAAAAGAATCGGGGACCAAAGACGTACATAGACAAATTTGAAATAATAACTGCAAATGATAAATCAATTCTTTAGAATCAATATGAAGGTGAAAAACACTAATACAATCAATATCACATGATTTAGATTTTAAATTCTTAACACAACTAATCACACGGTCAGCAGAAACGGGAGGTACATGGCCTTGGTAAATTGTCGCAGGTAATACATAAGAACAGAGGTTAACAAATTGAGAGTAAACCGCATAATTCATAACATTAAAAATCTTATTATAATGATTAATCCAAGAGGCATTAGGGATCCGATCGGCATTAGGAGGTGAATCAAATTTCGCAACATTAATCACTTGTTTCAACTGGCTAGAGGTCTTCGGAAATTCTACACCATTGTACCTTACTTTACGAAGATAAAGTTTAAAGTCCAACTTCGTTTTCTGTTTAATGTTAAAAAGGTGACCCCTTAAAAGGCGGCTGCACGCTACCCAAATTCTAAGCCACAATTTTGCACTATTTTTCACAATTTTTAAATCAGGGTCAGATTTCAATATTGAGCCTCTAGTCTTAAGCTTAAAACGACAAAGTGGGACAACCACTTCTTCGGCTTTTTTCAGGCAGGAAACAATCTGGCTGTAATGTATATTCAGCTGAACTCGAGCTTGTGGGGATATAACACTGGTACAGAGTAAATTAAATGGAACTTTAATTGTAGACAGAAGAAGAGCAAGGGTAGATAGATATAGAGCCCATTCCGCTTTATTCCAGTCTCTTTTGGTTATCCACTTTTTGTAATTAGTACATAAGTTCTGTTCAGCCCGAGTCGTATTGATGGTGACAGTGGCTGAAAGGGGCAGATGGTCATAATCACGTTCATCCTGGTCAATGTGAATATCACTAATAGAAACACCAGAAGAAACAACACATTGATCAATATCAGACAATGAACCGCTATTATGTATGTATGAATGGGATGCATCTTTATCCAAAACCCGATAGCCATTAGGTAGCGAATCCAAAAATAAATCAGTTCGTGTTGAGGTAGAGTTTATATCACAGTTCATATCACCTACAAGGATCCAATCCAATCCATTACTCTCAACACTAATAAGAAGGGTCTTTAGCGATGCACATGCTTCAGTATACTTTGTTAGAGAGGAAAATGATCTTTGGTCACAAGGGAGGTATAGATTAATAAGAACTAGGTGAGCAAGACAGATTGCAATGAAATAATCACATTCACGATAACACACAGGGGATATCGGGAGTAGTTTATGTTTTAATAGGCAGGCCAGCCCGCCTGAAGGTCTCCCAGAAGTTTTTCGGGCACTTCTAGCGAAAACCAAGCGTTCTTTACTCCTGCGAAGGGAGTTGAAACTCACCAAAGGCAAAACATGTTCATGTAGAAACAAAATGTCGAAATTAGATAATTTCTGGTTCAAAGAATCATCCTTATCCTTCGTTCCGTTAATGTTGAATGAGCATACAGAAAATTCGATTTTAATAGTCATTTCCTTAGATGACTAGAACGTTTAGCTACAGCATTACGAAGGATTCGGCATTTTAGAGAAAATGAAACATGATTGCCATGGCAATTAGCAAATTTAGGGGTAGCCTGGCACGGGGACTTGCGCGACGATTCATGCTCTTCTGCACAGCGGGAGCAACGTTTAGGGTTATTACAAGACGACTTCAGATGATTAGGCGATTGGCAATTATAGCAGCACCTTGGTGGACGCTGGAACTCATGAACACGGAAAATCTCATAACCAACTTTCACGCCAAGCTTCAGTGCATTAGCTAGAGCAATTGCATTTTCAAAAAACACTTTAGCAGCGAAAGAATTGCTAATTCGTTTTGCTTCCTTAATAGTGCTACAGCCAATTAGCATGCTCATGTCAAAGGCATTTGATAGGCCTTTCACAATACCTATATATTTTGTTTCATTTACTTTGACGTCACAGTTGCCCATAATAGAGGGAACAGAATCACAAAAGCCCTTAGCAGCAGTCTGATCAATCCGCACCACCAATTTATCGCCGGAGGGCTTTATGCTATGAATACATTCATGACCAGGTATAAGGTCAATCACTTCACGGGGTTTTGGAGGATTATTAAGGTGAGATGGAACTTTTGAAATGACAATAATGGCCTGATTATCAGCGATTGGCTGGGGCCTGGGGTCAATAAGAGGAGGGAAATTTAGATTATAAGACACAATTTTCTCACGGATGTGCTTGAGTTCGGAGTCAATGTTTAGAAGCCTTGATGCGATGCTTGAATATGCAACGGCTGGAATGACAGGAACCTCGGTAGGCAAAATAATCACGTAAGTAGGCAAAATAAAATCATCAGACTCGCATTTCTGAAAGGTCTCAATTATATCCTTTATGTGACGGTAATTAGCTAGATCACCTTGCCGTCGAGGTACAAGTTCGCCCACGAACACTCGAGACCATAGGTCAGTTTTAGCTATCATAATAGACTTTTCATCAAAAAAGTCACCCGCATGTTTGGCAATAATTTCATTATCCACTCCTTCATGAAAATTCGACAGCACAAAGTTTAGCAGCGCAGAATGTACAAGCTCCATCATAATCATGAATATATTCAATTTATATCAATGGGAATAATATAAATAATAGAAGGGGTGGGCGTGGAAGGGGTGTTAGTTGCCTTCCAATCACTTTCAACTATTAAAAAGGGTACAAGCCACTCCGATTTCTAATCGATACGAAGTGCCCTGGTCTAAAGAAAAAAAAAATAACAAAAATACATTGTGCCAACATCGTTCTTATACGCCCCCAGGGCATAATTTAAAACCCATGCCCCGAGGGTTTTGGGGGAGTGACCTCCTCAAAAACATACATTCTATCTGGAAATCAACTACGCTGAACAAAATGGGTATCTCAAGATTTTGATTGGATGTGCTTGGGGGAATGATAGACGTGGGGGGGGGCGAGTTGCTCTCCAATCACTTTCAACAATTAAAAAGCATACTAGGCACTCCAATTTCCAATCGAATGAGCCCTTTTCGAAGTTTCTACGACAATTCCTTCGATACGAAGTGCCCTGGTATAAAGAAAAAAATAATAATACATTTTGCCAACATCGTTCTTTACTTAGGCAGCGCTTTTGCGCTGCCTATGATAGGAGAATGCCTCAATTACTGATAAAAAAAAATTGAAAAGAGATGGGGAGAACATCTTACAATAGGTCAAAACGTGAGGAAGTGGTAAGAAATGAGATTTAAAGGAATGAAGATTTTTCGACAATTTAGAAGTGAAGGAAATTTTTTCTTTTTTTGTGAGGAGTAGTTAGAGACAGTACTAAAGATATTGAAGAATCATAAGGACTTTGAGTATGTTCTGTGCGGTAAATGAGTCTTGGAAAAATTGTGGCTATGAAGTTGTAAGCTACTGAAGACCCTGCATATAGCTTTTGAAAAAGAGGAATTACCGTGTCATTTTAAAAAATTTAAACTAAAACCCAATATAAAACTGGTGTACTAGATAATAACAGGCACCAAATTGAATAACGCTATGTACAAGGATAATTTTGATGTGGTTAAGGTACGAAGTGAGGTTTCATGAATAATTTTTTTTTTTTTTTTATAGGAAATCCCTTCGAAAATGACTGTTATTGTTAGTATATCTCACGCTGGGAACGTTTCGAAGATTATTCAGAAGGCTTTTGGGGATTCGGAAATTGTCAAGGCTGCTGGTGCAGGTATAACACCTTCCTTCTTTGTCAATTGTTTATGTTGCCCAATGATGTCCCAACTTTAGTTTAAAGTCTTGCAGAAATCGATTGCTCTAAGAAATTAATGAGCAAAGGAGAAAATAATGTTCCTATGTTCCTCTTTGGCTTGGAGGTGGTCGAAAATGATTACGTATTTTTTGTAGATGATATGTAATTTTATTTTTTAAATTCACAGAAAAATTTTTTACGTAAATATTTTCATATTTTTTATAGAAAGAGCCTTAGGCAAGGCCATTTTCTTAAAACTGCATGAATCGTGTGGGGAAAGTGGTAAACTTTCCTTCCAACTATTGTTGCATCTGGTTTAATTTAAAGTCCCCCTAAATTATAAAAGCGAGCATAAATGAAATTTTCGGTTTTCTTGTTTCTTTTCCAGAAACAATTTTTATTCAATATTTTGTTATTCAGTCACATCGCTAAATATTTATAAATGTAATGCTAAAATTTTTGGATTTTAAGCGTTAAATTCTAATAAAAAATTTAAAGGTAAAAATCGAAAACGAATATATATCTCGAGATTAAATTCAGAAAAAATTACTATAAATAAAAACTAGATATAAAACCAACATAATTCGCAACCCACGTTAAAGCCAAACTGGAGAAGAATCTAAAGAAACATAAATTACGAACTTCCTGATGTGTCGAGAAGAGTGGTTTTCAAAAAAAATTCTAAACACCTACAGTTTAGAAAAGTGTGCTCCCGTTTGGTCTCGGGTCTCCTAGCTGATGGCCTCAAAAACCAAGGATTTGAGTGTGCCACGAAGTTCTTAGCTCGTAATAACGAAGAAGGTGACGGCCTCTTGAGTCAGGTCGTAACCTGGGCGAAACATAGGTTTCGCATGCCACGCCCGAATCGAAGCAACAGAGCATGGAATGAAGACACACACTTGCCTGTAAAAGTGAAGGCCAAACAGATTCTGTCTCAGTCAAAATCGTGGCGTCAGTGTTTTGGGATGAGGAACCAGTATCAATGCAGAAGCATACTATCGAACCCTGAGATTTCCAAACCCTGTTAAATCACCACGATTGCTCGTACCAGATCTAGCACTACTGTCCATATTAAGACCACTTCTTCCCTCGCTACTCCCAAGGTAATTTCTCCCAACACAACTGTTCCGATCAGGACTTCTGCTACCCCTACCGCTACAAAGGGCACTTCTGTCAAAACTCTTGCTAGTACCTCGTTTTTGGTGTTACTTTGCGTTAACCACTAACATTAATAAAACGTCCTAACCAAATACCACTATTATAATATACTCTTAAATTAAGCTTTATTTCTGATACTATAACTATTTTAATTAGAAAACGAAAAGAAATTGATTTTTTTTAAGAAAAGATTTCCCGTGAAAAACAAAAGGCAAATTTAAAATTTGAAACGAGCAGGAACTATTTTGTGTAAGATCTCACGTTTGAGCGAGCAGATATTAAACAATACAAATTACCTAAGAAATGATAACTGAAACTAATGTATGTTACAGTGAACAATAGAACCAAACAGAAATTTCCTAAATTAGATACAGTGTTATTGATCCCTAAACCCCCTACCCCTCCCCCACCGAAAAAAATCACTATAGTATAATTTCTAGTGTTCGGCGATATTCGATACGATACGATATTTATCGATATATCGACCGAAATATCGTTATCGAATATCGGAAACCAAATATCGATATTTCGATATTTTACTTTTCGCGGCACTGAAAGACAAGCGTCAAATCAAAAGCAATGTGCCAAAAGGAAGTTGGTGAGTTACACCATTCCCATTTGCAATTTCATTCATTCAGTTGGTCAGTTGGTTGCGAGGAGCAAAGATCAGTAGGTTTTGTTACGAATTTGATTGCCGAGATAGTGTTACGAAAGTACATAGGTAAGCTGTATGTTTTTGGAGTGACACCTTTGTGCTTATCCTTCTCTTAAGTCTCCTCTAATTGTGTTTCCTTGTAATACTGACTATTACTGCATCACATTTAGCCTAGAGCTTGCACCTATGAATTTTTGTCACTGCTAACACTGATGGGTGTAGCTGCAGGCTAGTTACCCTTGATAAAAATTGTATATTTGAAATGTAGGACCATAATGAGATAGCTAGGAAAAGAACATACCATTCAATTTAGAATTCAATCCTCTATCCAAATATAACAATCATTTATGGTGGAAATTAATTCCAGAAATCGAAAAAAGTCTGGAATTTCCAGATTCTCGGCTAGGAAAACCCTATTTTCAGGTTTTTTTTGGCTTACTTGGAGTTCAGGGTCAAGGCCACCTCACCTACAAGCCTGCAGCCCACCCTTGAATCCCTTTTTATCCCCAAAAAGCTTGATTTATAGAATCTAGAGGATGAGTTTCCACTGGAAATGATTGCTACATTTCAATACAGCATTATGGTAAACTCTGAGTCAAATGGTATGTTTATTTCCTAAATATCTCATATATATATCTATAAATATCTAGATCGCAGATCTAGAAAATGTGCAGTCCTCTGTGGAAGTACTTCCGGAAAGTAGACGCCAAGTCTGTTGTCTGCCTAGTCTGCAAATTAAGCGTCATGACAGCCGGTAACACCAAAAATCTCCGATCCCATCTAGAAAACAATCACAAGAAGGAGTTCAACGATATGGAGAAGCAGCCGGACCTTGGAATAAAAAGACCTGCTAACAGTACTAAAGAGGAGCCAAACTCGAATACAGACTCAGAAATGGAGAACAAAACTTAAGTGAACATAAGTTCCAGTGAACAAAAACAAGTCAAGGTTTCAGAGTCTGCTCAGCCCTTGCATAATAAGTCTCATCCGTGGAAAAAACAATGTGATCGTCTGCTGGTCAACATGATCGCAAATGACATGCAGCCTCTTTCATTGGTCAAGAATACTGGCTTTCAGCAGTTCTGTAGAGCTCTAAATCCCAGCTACACATTACCGAGCGTTGAATCTATAACGAGAGACTTGTTCCCAACTTACTATCAGCAAGAAAAAGACAAATTATCCATCCTGCTTGGAAAAGCACACTATGTTGCTCTTACTACTGATGCATGGACATCACGGTCTACAGAAGGTTATATGACCATTACACTCCATTTTATTCATAAATTAAAGATGCACAGCAGGGGGATCAGTACAAAGAAAATCGAAGAGCGTCACACAGCAGAAACTCTCAAGAGACTTTTGCTGGAAGTAGCAGAAGAATGGAAAATAAAAGAAAAAGTTGTCCGCTACTCCGCTACGTGCTTCATTCCGCTACTTTCGAAATGCCGAAATGTCGTTAACTACTTTCATTGAAGTGTCATAGCAGCGGACAAACTCAGAAGCAACCAGTTGCGTAATGGAAAAGTCGTCTCAAAGAAACTCAAAGCTGATGTTGCCACTAGTTGGAACTCACTTCTTCTGAAGGTCAAAAGCTTCCTTGATGTTAAGGATGCAGTTTCTAGTTCGCTTGCCATGCTTGGAAAGCTTGAGCTTCTTTTTACGGAAGACGAATGGGAAAGTCTCAGGATTATCATAGTCTTGCTTCGCCCTTTCGATGAAGTCACAGTTGAAGTCTCGGCGGAAAAGTACCCATCGATTTCGAAGGTCCTGCCGCTGACGAAGATCTTGATTCGCCATCTAAACTCCATTTCGAGTGAAACTTGCGATACTCCCGCAGCCGATCAGCTACGTTTACGTTTCATCTGCCACATGAAAGATCGGTTTCAGGGACTTGAGCAAGTGACGCCTATAGCAGTGGCTACGTATCTCGACCCACGGTTCTGGAAAGCATACAGATATATATCTCAGGATGCCGTTTCTTCTATAGAAGCAAGGATTGCAAGAGAGCTTGATTTCCTACTACTTCAGTGGACGCAGCCGAAATAACTGAAGCAATGGCTTCATCCAACAACTTAGGCAGCCTATGGGAAGCCCATGATGAGCTCGTCGGTGCTACAGAAGGGAACAGTTCAACGACAGCTGCTGCAGAGGGCATCCTCAATCTAACAAGCTACAATCGTGAGAAGCCCGTGGCTCGTTTTACTGACCCCTTAGTGTGGTGAAAGACGCACTACCAGTCTAGGAAGAACCTCGCAGAAGTTGCCCTGAAGTTCCTTTGTGTTCCAGCAACTAGTGTCCCTTCAGAGAGGGTGTTCTCCAAAGCTGGTCAGCTTATTAGCGAGAGGCGAAACCGCCTAAAGGGAGATAATATAGACCTATTTTTATTCCTTGGACAATAATGTGTCCCCCCCCCCCCCCTTCACGGCTTTTTGGAAGCAATCATGGCATTCAATCACATACGATTGTAGTTTTGTTTGTTTTTTCTCCAAACTGAAGTAAAAATTTGTACAAATAAAAATTTTTATGTCGGCTAGTTATTTCCTACTTGGGCCTTGTCAATATCGTTATCGAAATATCGATATATCGAAATTCAAATACCGATATTTCAATATTCCGATATTTGCTAATATCGCCGAACACTAATAATTTCCTTCTCATTGGAAAACATTTTGTTTGAGCAGTTCTTTCTTTCTTTTTTAATTTATACCCTAAACCAAAAAACTAAAAAACTAAACCAAAAAACCCTAAACCAAAAAACTCAAACTAAAATAATGTTTTCTTCCTTTTGAAATTATACAAAACTTATTTATTAAGCAAAATTATTAACTCCAGATATCTATTAAGTTTTGGGTTAAGCACATACGACATTCTGTTCTTTTGTTAAGTTTGAAGGTGTGACAAATGATAAGAAGTGTGTTTTTAAGTAAGATCTGTTTGAACATAAGTACACAACGAAAGGTTATTTCAAAAAAGTAAATATATTTTCATAAAGTACATACTTTACTCTATTGTTACTCTATTTTCAACATACTTGTCAAGTTTTTTCAAATACTTATCATACCTCTCAACTAATTTAAAGATACTCTCTTCATAAAGACTCGCCGCCTGCCCCGGAAACCAAGCGTTCACTGCCGTTTTCACGTCGTCATCGTCATTGTAACGGTTGCCAATAAGGTCTTGTTTGAGGTGGAAGAACAGATGGTAATTGCTGGGCGCAAGATCAGGACTGTAGGATGGGTGGTCTAAAACTTTCCAGGCAAAACTGATGAATTGCCGGTCTGACGTGCTGTGTGAGGCCTTGCATTGTCATGGAGAAGGACAATTCCTTCTGTCAACATGCCGCGTCTCTTGTTTTGAATCGCTCTAAAAAGATTATTTCAACGATCCTTATTTCAAGCTGAATGTTCCTATTTCTCATGATATCGAAAACAAAACAAACAAAAAACATCGTAACAACGATTACTGAAAAAAACAACAAAGGAATGTATATTGACAGTTTAATATGCAAATAATGATATTTATTTCTTAAAGTCTTAATCGTTTTGGATTTATTGAACTTGAAAAAGTGGAAACATTTAAAATGTATTTTGTTTTCAGTAAAGTACAAATTATGTTCTGGTCCTCAGAAGACATTGGGGGTGTCATCCCCAATCAAATTAGTTTTTGCTCGTTTTGAATTTGTCTCGTGTTATTTATTGTAATTTCTGTTCGTTCTGGGTTTAATTTATTTATTGATGGTATCTTTTTGGTAGTTTTACGCTTGGAAAATTATTTGACTTTATTTATGCTCATTTTTAGTTTAATGTGGCTCTTTATTTTTCTTTGAAAAACTTATTTAGTAGAAACAGTTGATTTAATTAATTCATGTTAGTTTTTTTATTCACAGTCTTTTTCATTGGCAAAAAAAAATATTTTAATTTTTTTTTTTTTTATAAGAATCTATAGTTTGGTTTACTATTTATATATTGGAGGAAATTTTTCCACAATTTTTAATAACATATGATCTTTTGAAAATCTGGACACACATAGTATTGTTTAATTTAGTTTTACACATCCTCAAGTTTTGTTGGAAAATTAAACCTGTACTATTCGTAGAAAATCGTATCTATGCCATTTTGACAATATGGATGCACTTATAGTATGTTTTGATTTAGCCCATCATACCTGACTCAAGAGTCCGCGAAAATTTCACATTAGTACCATAAGCCTTAGTAATATTAATACTAATAGTAGTAGTAGTAGTACTAGTAGTATTAGTAGTATGCACATAGTGTTTTTTATTAGTTCAACATACCCATCAGTATGCTCTGAAAGTTTCAACCTAATGCTCTAAGCTATTCCTGATATACGGCTGATGCGGTCATTTTACACCCTGTATATATACAGTCTGTTTCAATTGGGTTTAATATACCGTCCAATATTATCTGAAAATGTATCCTTAGTTACCTTTACCCTTAACGGTTGTATTAGTAGTAGTAGTAGTAGAAGTAGTAGGGGTAGCATGCATATAGTACCTTTTGGCTGGCTCAACATCCCCCTTAACATGCGCTGGAAGTTTCAACTTAACACTCTAAGCTGTTCCTTAGATATAGCTGTTACGGCCTTTTAATAACCTGCATCCCCATCGTATTTTTGAATTTAGCACACTATCCTCTTCAACACTCCCTGAAAGTTTCACTGTAATACCCTTAGCTTCGGTAGTACTAGTAGTAGTCGTCGTAGTAATAGCTGTAGCAGTCGTAGTAGCAGTTTTAGTAGTATTTGTTCTAGCAGTAGTAGTAGTAGTGTTACTAGTTGTAGTAGTATGCACATTTTGTATTTTGCCTAGTTCAACATCCCTCTTAACATGTCCTGAAAGTTTCAACTTACTACTCTAGACCATTCCTGGGATACTGCTGATGCACCCTTTTCATAACTTGCTTATACAGAATGTGTGTTTATTTAGTTCAGCATCCCCCTAAACCTTTTCTGAAAGTTTCAACTCCCTACTCTTAGCCTTATTAGCAGTAGCCTTAGCAATAACAGTAATGGTAGCAGAAGTAGCAATAGTAGTATTTGTAATTTGCAAAGAATGCTCCTTCATATTTCACCTTAATATCCTTAAGCTCAGTAGAAGAAGTAGGGGTAATATCCCCCAATCATTCCCATAAAGTTCCAACTTAATACCCTCAGTCACTCTTGAGTTTCTCCCTTTTGACAACCTATGTGCCCATAGCCTGTTTTGATTGAATTCAACACTCCTCTCAACCTTCTCTGAAAGCTTCACTTTAATGCACGTGGTCTTTTTGAACACCCAAGGTCAAACATGCCCTCTTTCCCAAGAATAAATGCTATATATATATATATATATATAAACAATGGGCAAAGTGCATAAATTGCAGCCATTGCTCTGAGGGCTATTGGGGGTTGACATCCCCAACACCCCCAGAGACTGGACCTTTAGTTACTGGACCTTTCAACTATGTCAAACATAGTGGCTATCTCAAAGTTTTGACTAGATGTGCTTGGGGACATAATAGACTTGGGAGGGGGGCTGCTTGCCCTCCAATTTCTTTTATTTTTGAAAAGGACACTAGAACATCTCATTTCCAATCGAATGAACCCCTTTAAAAGTTGCATTGATAGTGCTGCGCCACCTATGATATTGCTTATATGCCCTTTTTGAAAACCTACATGCATATAGTTTTTTTCGTTTAATTGAGACTCCTTCCCCCTAAGTGTTCCCTATGAATCACCTTAATAACCTTAGCCTCATTGCTTACAGCAATCATAGTAGTATTAGAATTTTACACATAATGGCTTTTGGTTAGTTCAAAATCTGCCACAACATAGCCTGAAAGTTCCAATTTAATAATGTAAGCCATTTCTGGGATTTTGCGGTTTCACGCTTTTGATAGTCTATAATCTATATGCTCATAGTTCGTTAACCCTTGTTGAAAGCTTTACCTTAATACCCTTAGCTGCAGCAGTAGCTATAGTTGTAGTATCAGTAGCATTAGCAGCAGTACAGACATAGCACCTTTGATTTTTTCAATATGCCCCTCAACACAGACTACAAGTTTCAACTTAATACCATAAACCGTTCCTGAGGCATTGCTTATGCGTCCTCTTGATAACTTTTCATGCGCATGGTATGTTTTGATTTATTTCATTTATTGTTTCAGCATTCCCCAACGTTTTGGCCTTAATATCATTAGCTTTAGTAGCAGTAGTACCATCAGTAATAATGGTAGAATTAGAATCAGTAGTAGGCCTAGCTTTAGTAGCAGTAGTAACAGCAGTAGTAAAAGTAGTAGTAGTAGGATGTAAATATTGCTTCTTGGTTAGTTCAACATCCCCTACAACAAGCCTTGTAAGTTTCAGCTTCACACACCTGGTTGTCCCTAAGATATTGCTGGTACGCCCTTTTGACAACCTGCATGCAGACTGTGTGTTGTGATTCTGTTCAAGTTCCACCTCAAAATTTCCTGAAAATTTCATCTTCATACACTTAGCCATAATTGTAATAGCAGTCACTGTAGTAGTAGTGGAGTATTAGTAGTACTAATTGTAGAACTAATAGTGGTATTGACAGTAATAGCGCAAGCACTAGTAGCAGCGGTTGTATTAATATGTTGCCTTTTGATTAATTGAACATCCCCCTCATCAAGCCCTAGAAGTTTCAAATTAATACAATTAGCCGTTACTATGGTATTGCCGATATGCTCTTTTGATAACCTGTTTACCCATAGTGTGTTTTAATTTAGTTCAACTTCCTCCTCAACCCTTCCTGAAATTTTCGTCTTATACTCTTAGCGTTAGTAGTAGTTACAATAGAAGTAGCAGTTGTAGTAGTATTAGTAGTAGCGTGCACAAATTGCTTTTTGGTCAACTGATCTTCCTCTTTAAGCATTCCCTGAAAGTTCTTACTTAATTTCCTGATCCAATCCTGAGATACACCCTTTTTTAATATTCATGCACATAGTTTGTTTTGATTTCAATCAAATTCTCCTCTATATTCTCTCAAATTTTCACCTTCATACACTTAGTTTTAATAATACTAGTATTATAGTAGTAGTGGTTGCAGGAATAGCAGTAGTAACAATAGTAGCAGCAGTATTAATATCAGTAGTTGTATGCACATGTTGCTTTTCGGCCAGTTGAACAACCCCCCCCCCTCATGATGCCCCGAAGTTTCAGCTTAATACGATATGCCGTTCCAGAGATATTGCTGATGCGCCCTTTTGATTTTCTGTGTGCACATCCTATGTTTTAATTTGGTTCAACTTTCCCCTCAATATTTCCTCAATTTTTTACTTCAATATCCTCAGCCTTGGTAGTACTCACTACAGAAGCAGTAGTTGTAATGGTAGTAGTGGTAGTAGTAGTAGTAGTAGTTTTTTAGCAGTAGTAGTAGTAGGAGTAGTAGTGGTGTGCAAATATTTACTTTTGGTCAATTGATCTTCCCCTTTAAGCGTTCGCTGAAAGGTCTAACTTAATACCCTGCCCATTCCTGAGATACGCCCTTTTGACAATCTTCATACACATACTGTGTTTTGATATAGTTTAAATTTTCCCTCTATATTTGCTCAAATTTTTACTTTCATACCCTTTGTCTTAATATTAATAGTATCAATGTAGTAGTGGTAGTACAGTAGTAGGAGCTGTAGTAGCAGTGCAGTTTTTTATCAGAAGCAACGCTATAGCGTTGCCTATAGTAAAGACCATACGGCTCCAGTGTATTTTTTTATTTATAGTTATTATTTATTTTTTCCCAGAGGCACTTCGTATGGAAGGGGTCGTCAAATAAACTTCGGAGGGGGCTCATTCGATTGGAATTTGAGAGTTCTAGTTCCCTTTTTAAGAGTCTAAAATGATCCGAGGGAAACTAGCCCCCCCCCCCCTCTCACGCCCTTTTTCCCCAAATGCATCCGATACAAATTTTGAGACATCTATTTTGTTAAAATTAGTTCAAAAATCATGTAACAAAAACTCCGGTGTCGACACAGCCCCCCCAAAGCCTGGGGGAAGGGGTTGTAAGCTTTGCCCTGGGGGCATATATGGTTCTTATGGAAGGGATGCTCGTATAAACTTCATAGAGGACTCATTTGATTGGAAATTGAAAGTTCTAGTTCACTTTTTAAGAGTCAAAAGAGATCGGATGGCAACTAGCCCCTTCCCCCACGCTCCTTTTTCCCCAAATGCATCTGATAAAAATTTTGAGATAACCATTTTGTTAAAAATAGTTCAGAGGTCAGATAACAAAAACTCAGATGTCGACACAGCCCCCCGGGGCCCGGGGACAGGCGTAAGCTGTGCCCTGGGGACATAGATGGTTCTTATGAAAGGGATGCTCGTATAAACTTCAGAGAGAGCACATTTGATTGGACATTGAAAGTTCTAAGTTCAATTTCTAAGAGTCAAAAGAGACCCGAGGGCATCCTGCCCCCCCCCCATGTCTTTTTTTCCAAACCCCTCCGATGAAAATTTTGAGATGGCCATTTCATTAAAAATAGTTTAAAGGTCGGATAAGAAAAACTCCGGTGTCAATACAACCCCCAGGGCCCGGGGGCAGGCGTTCTAGGTTATGCCCTGAGGGCATTTATGGTTCTTATGAAACGGATGCTCGTATAAACGTCAGAGAGGGCTTATTTGATTGCAAATTGAAAGTTCTAGTTCACTTTTTAGGAGTCAAAATATATCCAAAGGCAACTATCCCCCCCCCACCCCACACACACACACACACACTTTTTTCCCAAACCCATCCAATAAAAATTTTGAGATAGCCATTTCGTTAAAAATAGTTCATAGGTCAAACAAGAAAAACTCCTGTGTTGACGCAGGCGTTTTAACTAATGCTTTGGGGGCATATATGGTTCTTATGGAAGGGATGTTCGTCTAAACTTTGAATAGGGCTCATTTGATTGCAAATTGAAAGTTCTCGTTCACTTTCTAGAGTCGAAAGAGATTGGAGGGAAACTAGCCCCCCCCCCCTCCCCGCCCGATTTTCCTCAAACTCATCAGATAAGAACTTTGAGAGAGCTATATATTTCAAAATGGTTCAAAGATCATATAGGCTAACGAAAACTCTAGGATCGACACAATCTTTAGGGCCCGGGGTACGCGTTGTAAGTTATGCCTGGGTGCATACATAGCTGTTGTGGAAGGGATGCTCGTTTAAACTTGAGAGAGGGCTTATTTGATTGGAAATTGAAAGTTCTACTTCGGTTTTTAAGAGTCAAAAGATATCAATAAAATAAAAGTTCAAAATAGGGATAAAATCCTTTTTAATAGACAATGTATAATAAATTTCACAAAAAATACCAGATATTTCGGTCACATATACAGTGACCGTCATCAGTAGTAAAACTACTGAGTTTTACTACTGATGACGGTCACTGTATATGTGACCGAAATATCTGGTATTTTTTGTGAAATTTATTATACACTGTCTATTAAAAAGGATTTTATCCCTATTCTGAACTTTAATTTTATCGTCATGGAAAGGCAGTGTGGTCTCCGAAATTATCTACGTCAAAAGAAATCAGAGGCCAGCTATCCCCCACGCCTTTTTTCCTCCAAATGTATCCGATAAAAATTTTGAGATAGCTATTTTGTTAAAAATAGTTCAAAGGTCAGATAATAAAAACTCCGGTGTCGACACAGGCCCCCAGGGCCCGGGGGCAGGCATTGCAAGTTATGCCCTGGGGCATATATGGTTCCTATGGAACGGATGCTCGTATAAACTTCAGAGAGGGATTATTTGAATGGAAATTGAAGCCTAAAGTTCAATTTTTTAGAGTCAAAAGAGATCGGAGGGCCACTAGCTCTTCCCTCTCCGCCCTTTTACCCCCAAACCCAACCGAAGCAAATTCTGAGATAACCATTTTTTTAAATAGTTCAAAGGTCAGATAACAACAACTCTGGTGTCGAAACAACCCCCAAGGCCCGGGGAGCAAGCATTGTAAGTTATGTCCTGGGGCCGTAATAGGGTTCTTATGAAAGGGATGTCCGTATAAACTTGAAAGAGGGCTTATTTGATTGGAAATTAAAAGATTTATTTAGCTTTCTCAGAGTCAAAAGAGATCGGAGGGTAACTAGCTCCTCCCCCCTCCATGCCTTATTCTTCCCCAAACCCATCCGATAAACATTTTGGTATGACGGTTTTTTTAAAAATAGTTCACAAGTCAGATATTAATACTCCGGGGATAGAGAACAGGCTTTGTAAGTTATGCCCTGGGGGCATATATGGTTCTTATAGAAGGGATGCTCGTATAAACTTAAGAGAGGGCTCATTTGATTGAAAATGGAAAGTTCTAGTTCACTTTTAAAGAGTCAAAGAAGATCGAAGGGTCATTACCCCCCCCCCCCGCCCTTTTTCCCCCAAACCCATCCGATAAAAATTTTGAGATAACCATTTTTTTTAATATTTCAAATGTTGTAAAGTACATTTATGGTATTTAAGTGGATGTAGTCATAGATGCCTTTATTTTCCCTTTATAGGGGAGATAATCTATGGCCCTTAGGTAATTAAACCTTGGTAGCGTGCCTTAGGCTATGACTGGACTAATGAGGCTTACCAGCTGGGTATGTTCTAGTGGCTAAAGGTAGATTGTATAGAGGTTGTCCATAACAAAATACTTTCATTCAGCTAACATGTAATAATACTAGATATATACTTTCTACTGGGACTGGCTGTCCCAAATAGACCACAAGTCTCGGAAAACTACAATAATATATAAGATATTTATACACTGACAATGACTCGACAATATTCCAAGATATTTCTAAATCAACGGACCAGAGGTCAGTCCGGCATAAAGTTAGTATCAGTCCATCCCTTCCGATAAAATACATCTTTTATAAATTTTTATCAACCACACTTTACGCAATCCACGTAATAGCTAGGAAGTGGTGATTTCTCAATTTCCCGTTATGCAGAAACTTGACAGGATATGTTCCTTATCTTAATAAAAAATGGTATTTCTAAACTTCGTATTTGTGTCTTAATGTAATTTTGATAGATTCCAAATTGATTAAATTGTAAGCTTTACCATGATTCTCCCCATTTCAAGAAGAATTGTCCCAATTCTCAATATTTTGCTTTTAAAACAATATAATTTTGTTTACAGCTATTATGCTGCCATCTTTGGGTCACTATTTGCATATACCCTCAATGGGTTTTCTTAGGGTCATGGTTCTGGTTCAGTATAGGCCATCTTTTTTTTTTCTTTTTTTTTTGTCGAAGGATTTCAATTTGAAGTTCATCCTTGTTTCTCTTTTTCTCTGTCTCTAGGACTGAAAAATACTCTTTTTACCCTTCTGCATATGCATCTTCTGTTTTAACTTGACCCCAAGCGGCTTAAGCATTATATTATTGGTTTTGCTTAAATTAGATTTCTAGTTATATTAGAAACGTTTATGAATTATTTGAGTTTAAATTTAATTCCCATTAATAATTTAATTTGTCTGTGTGATGTGGTTGATATACCGTTTATTTTTTGGTTTAGAAATGCCTTGGATAAATTACACATAACATTTTTGGTTTTTAAATTTTCACATATTTTTTTTCCAGCACAAAGCATTTTCACATATTTCAATAATATAAGCCATTTGGGCTGTGTAGCACATTCTTTAGGCCTAAATTAAGTTCTGATTTCATCTCACTTTCTGATAAACTTGTAGTAAAGTCTGTATTACTGGTATAGTTTCCAAAATATCAGTTGATCAAGTATAGTTTGGCTTCTGATGGTATGGGATGATAGTATCGGTACAAATTTTAAGTGGCTTTAAAATTTTTTACTTCCCAAAAATGTGTCAAAGAAGGATTGAAAAAAAATTGATCCGAAATGATGCTACGAAAAATTTTATTTCCAAAAAAAAAGCTAAGGCTGTATCTAAAATAAATATTCACATTAGTATACAAATAAAGCATAATTTGTTACTTATATATAGTAAAAAAATCATTCAAAATTTTGTATATATCACTGCATTCTTTTTTTTTAACGAAAGTTAATTACTTTTAATTACTTTCTCCTCTTTTTACTCTTAATATATAATTATTAATCACTGAACAGATTGTTTCACAATAAAACTATATTTATACGTTGACTCGATGTCAAACATTTATATATTGCATTAAATCACTAGTTAAAACTTAAAGAAAATAAACATATAGTATATATATTTATATACAAGCAATGTGTAATAACTTACACAAGTTTTCTTTTTAATTCGCAAAACTCGATAGGATATTTAACTACCGGTTAAAACTTAAAGCATTTAAAAAAAATAAAACACGGTATAGACTAGCATTGGAATTAATTCCAATTATTGTTTTGTTAATTGCTTATGAAGTATTAATCTAGAATACTTCTCGAATGATATAAAAACACAAATACTCAACATTTAATTCACTATATTTACATGGATAGTTTAGGTTATATATATATATATATATATATATATATATATATATATATATATATATATATATATATATATATATATATATATATATATATATATATATATATATATTAAACAGAAGTTATATTGATACATAACTTAATTGTTAAAAACAAATAATAATTATGTACTGTAATAATTTATTTAATCACTGCAATATTTATTATTTGTACAACTTTTAAATAAGTCCAGCAATGATTTTATATGATATGTACTAACTACCATTAAAATATTTACAAAACAAAATCAACTCCAACAAATAGATTTATGCACTATAACTGATAACTGTGCTTAGCCTCTATATAAGGGCTTGAAAATAGTTCATATAACATGACTTTTCGATTTACATTTCTATAATTTATTTATTTATTTTACGATAACAATTCCTTATTTATAAAAGTTTTCAAAATACATTCATAATTGTACATATTTCTCTAAATGCATTAGTACAAATTTATATATCTTTTCCGTATATGACTATATACATTTTCTTATCTTTGTATTACAACATTGCTTCTATTTCGAACCCACTTGTTTTATTAGATGTCATTAGCTTATTATTTTTCTGTTTGTTTATTCAGACTTTTGAGCTTTTTAATTCTTTTCGAATTTTAGGTACTTTATACAGTGTTATAATGGTTTTCTCTGTAATCTCTCTTTTTTTTCAGCCCGAATTTCCTTTTCGGTTAAGGCTTTATTTACAGATTTGATCTGATAAGTAAAAAATTTTTGCTGTTCATCTTTTACCTCTTATGCCAGTTTCAATTGACTCGTGCCTTTACTCTGAAGGTTTACTCACAAGGGCTGCTATCTGGTAGCTCCTTATAATGTTTCCAGGTCCTCTTGTCATGGGCTACAGCTAAAAGAACTATTCTGAACCTGCACACACGATAATTAATTATCTATAGTATTGCAAAACATTTTTTTTATTTGTGGCCACAGTTTCCTCTTGGGCTATTTTTTTATCAAACAAAGTGACCCTTCTGCAAAAAAAAATAAAAATATACCGTGCCTTCATGGGTCACAGTAATTTATTTTTTTGACATACAAGTGACAATGATTATTTTCCCTTTAACTTCCCAACTTTTAGTGGTTTTATCTTAGGTTTCAACTTCAACTTAAGTCCTTACGGACATTATGTGCCTTCTTTTAATTTTTCATGCCATGTTAGTCATTTTTCTGAACACGACTCCAACATAAGAGAGCAAAATTTTCCCCTGTCTACTTGGATCTTTTTTCCAATATTTCTATTCATCTTGGCCCAAGTTAATCACTGTAACGTTGGCTCCATAGTATTAATGCTACTTATTTTGTACTTATTTACTACAATTTTCAATTTTAGTACAATTAATACTACTTATTTTGTACTTATTTAGTACAATTTTCATGCTAGTTTCGTTCGGCAGGTTCAATAAGTACGTATAACAGATTTTAACTGACTCCGTTAAGTTTCTTTTCCATTTGATTTCGTATGGTTATATTTTAAAATTTAACCTTTCTCTTTTTTTTGTTTTTTTTACTTAAATTAATCCTGAGGTTTTTTTTTTTTTTTTCAGTTTTTATTCCGTTTTTTTTCAGTAAAATAGGTCTTTTCTAAGCCTATATTTATATGTTTTATGTTTTATTCAATAACTTTTACAAGTGCTTATTCTAATGGCCCCTCTATGGTCAAATTCATTATCTCCTTATTTTTGAGAGGTTGGAGGGGGGGTTCTATTTTTTTTTTTTTTTTTTTTTTTTTTACATAATTCAATTTTTTTTTGTCCAAAAGTGTTTGTGTTAGAAAAGTACTGTATTCTTCAGTTGATTTTTAGAACACTTTTATTTAAGTTTTGCCCCGGATTTGCTAGTTCTCATTTCTTCATAAGAATGTACGTTTTTACGATATCCTGATTCCCACAAAATTGTGTGGTTTTTATCGTAAACTCATATTCTTTATTTACGGTATTTTTACAAAAAAATAATGCCTAATTCGTGCCAAAATTTGTTTAGAGATAGGGGTTATCAGTACCCACTGTGGTTTCCCTATAATCTTTTATATTATTCGCGTCTGGTATTTATCTTCAATCTAATTTGTGCCTTGTTTTATATAGTCATTGAGTGCAATTTGTTTCTTCCGTTATATTTTGACTACGTATTACACTGTTCAACAGGCTTATTGGTTTAGTGTCCATGCAGTCACCAAGTCATATTTACTTTTAGGGTGTGGGACTCTACCCGAATATTCAGCTCAAACCTCCTCCCAAGTTTGACTTTTATTCCTGATATACATTTGGTTAGCTTGGTGGATCTCCCCAATGACAAGACGCTTAGCAGTTTTCGTTTTTAAATGCAAACGGTCCTGTCATTGGTGTTTTTCGCCTGCAATGTCCTCGCCCTGTTATTTCTGTTAATGGTGTGTTGTGAATTCATTTAATATAAATTAGTTATACCTGGGAAAAGTATGTTTCACATTGTGTTGTACTCTTTAAATTTTGACCCGTTTTATATCTATGGTGTTTTATTTATGATCACCGCTTATTGTTGAGATCTTCATTTATTGCACCCTAAACTATTTATAGCAAGATTGCAGCTAGTTTATGCATTTAGAGCACATAATGTAAATCTTGCTGTTTTTCCCATTATAATAATTTTAAAATTCGTAAAAAACATTTTTTTTTAATTCGACTTAAAGTGTCACCTCAGAGAGGCAAAGGTCAGTAGATGCATTGCATGTACTTAACAACGAAAGACCAGCAGTGATCGAGCTCACTCCAAATTTGCTAGCTTCCAATGACCCTATTTCAGTAGACTAACCTCCTTCGTTTTTGTTTCTTTTTTTTATTATCCCCCCAAAATATATTTTTTTCAATATACATATAAAAAAAATCGCCTTCTAATGCTGATTCTAAATATGTATAATTCAATTAGTTTCACTACACCTATTTAAAGTTACGTGGCCTTACTTAATTTCTTTTATGAAACATAATTCTTTTTGACAAGTCATCGGTACACCATTCGCGAAGTTTTATTTCGTCCTGGAGACAAAATTTTTGCAGGAAGCTATGATGTCACTTCAGATCGGAGCTTATTTCTTTTCTGGGAACTTACGAGTATTTAGGCTAAAATTTTTGAATTTCTTTTCTACGTGACGGTAATAATTTTTACTGGCGATATATATTTGAAGAAAAACTTTGATGTTATTTACATACCGATTAAAAAAAGAAAATATAGATATTTCTTTAGAGGCTTTTTACTCAGTTTTATTTTTATTTATTATTTTTTTCCGTTATAATTGTTTTATTCAAATATTAATCTGCTGGGGGCTACGCTTGTTCTGCCTCTTCCGTTTCCTGGTTTGAATTTTGGACTCCAAATTTTTGCTTCTCTTCTTTATAATATTTGCAAGTTTTTCCATGGTCTCTATAGTGTGGTTTACAAGGCTCTGAATTTGAGCGCGGTTTCGTTGCCTCGTCAAATATCTTTAATCTTTGTTTCTCATGATGTTTGGCCTTTTTCATAAGTGATTTAGCTACTTGTGTTGCTGACGAAGGAACTTGGAGCTGTCCTCTGGTCTCTTTACTTGTCTCCATAATTTCTCTCTTAAGGAGGGTTTTCTTAACGATGGACCAGTTTCTGTAGAAGAATTATCGGTGTCACATTCTGTTAGCTCGCGTCTGGTAGATGGCGTTGGTTCCAAAAAGCCATTTTTGCGTTAAGACTGTAGGTGAGTCTAGTGTATAAAAATCAGATAATTCATTGGTTCCTTCCAATTTTTCTTCTTCGGTGGATTTTACATTTTGTTTATCACGTTTTTAACCCTTATTTTGTGTTTGATGTTCTTCATCGTTAGTATCCGATGAATATCGAGTATTTCTCTTTTTCTCTTGTTTGTTTTGGAGAGTTTGTAGCCAAGACTGGGCTACATACTCCTTCCACTCCTCCCAACTTTTATGGTCATTAAAAAGGTCATAAAATTCATATAGTCTTGTGATATATACTGGTGAAATTGTTTCCTCTGTTCCTTCGTCTGAAAGAATAGGCTCTGTTTTCCACGGTTTTGAAAAATATCCCTTCTTCATTCTATTATGGTGTACTACTTCTTCCTTTTCCTTATACTGATGTTTTACAACATATGTTAAGTTATTTGGTAGAATTTTTAAAATTCTGCAGGGCCCATCCTATTTCGGTTTTAACTTTTTTGTCCCTTCCAGGTTAGTTTTGTATACGTAAACCAACTCTCCTAAACAGTAATTTGTTTTATTTTTGGTTGTTCGGTCATATTTTTCTTTTTGTTCTGTTTTCGCATCTTCTAAATTGTCTTTAAATGGTTACATAGCTTTTTTCATTCGAATCACCTCTTCTTGCTTATATTGGTCTAGGTTGTAATATATTCTATCATTTTGTATTTCATGTAAACCAATTCTGAGATCTCTTACATGTTGCAAAAATATGGCGTTTCTTTTAAGGAACGTGAAAAAGCCGTATTTATTGCAAAGATATTTTTTATTGCAATGGTAAATGTTCATCCCAATTTTCATTTTCCTCTCGTACATGTATTCCCAGATTGTAAGCTAATTACCTATGTTTACGTTCAACCTTTCCATTAGCTGCTGCCATATAAGACGATGTAAACCATCGTTTCACATCCAGATATTCTGTAATTTCGTCTAATAATTTGGCTCTAAAGCATGGCCCATTGTCGCTAAGTAAAACTCTAGGAAAGATTCCGTGTTCCAGAAAAAGGCGATTGACCAAAACTTTCACGGTGGTTTTTGTCTTTTCATCTTTAATTGGAAAAGCGTATAAATATGAGTTAAAATGGTCGACTACGGTTAGTAAGCACCTGTTTCCTTTCCTGGAAACTGGTAAACTTCCTCCTGTTCCCCAAATGTCTATTGACATTAACTCTCCTACCCCTGCAGAGGTGGGGTAGTGACCTAATTCGGCCCTATGGTTATTTGGTTGTGAATTTCGTTTGGCACACTCTTGGCAGCTTTGTATGAAAGCTTTTACTTTTGAGTACATTTTTGGAAAATAAAAATTTCCTTTTAGCCTCCCAATAGTTTGTGCTTCTCCTATGTGACAGCCAATCGTTGCATGTGCCATCTGTAAAATTTCTCCTTCCAGTGATTTTGGAATTACTGGAATAATTTTTAAGTCATTTTTTCTATATTCTTGCGATGGTCTATGATATCTTACCAAAAGATTTTTACTTTTGTCAAGATCAAAACTATCTAAGTCCTTTAAAAAATGTTTGAAGTGCTCTGGCAGTTCCGTTCCTTTTGATAAAACGGATTTCAACGCTATACAAAAAACATCTCTATCTTGATGATTCGTAATATTTTCATTAGATAGTATTTCTATCCCTTCCAATTCTCTCTGGATGGTTATTATCAAATTTCCTTCCGTATCTGGATTTCGTGACAAATCGTTTGGTAAAACTTTTTTGCGTCCCTTTATATATATTGGGGTGTATTGATATGTTTGCAGACGCAATATCCACCGTTTCAGTCGTGCTTAAGTATTTTGCATCGTGTGAAGCAAAATTAATAATTTTTTGTCTATGCGTAAATGAAGTTCTTTCCAAGTAAAAATTGTCGAAAATATTCTGTAAAAACTACAACTGCTAAACATTCCCTTTCAACTGTCGAATATTTCCTTTCTGCCTCCGACAGTGACCTGCTGGCGTATTGGACTATTGATTCTACTCCTTCAGAATTTATGTTTAATAATATGACTCCTATATCGTACCCCGAAGCATCTGTTTGTAAACAGAAGTCTTGTGACAAATCTGGTAGTTTAAGTATTGGTGCCAGTAATAATTTCCTTTTTATTTCATTTAGTGCTTTTTTTGCGTCCGCTGGACATTCGAATTTACCTGATTTTTTTCCAGAAGGTTTGTCAAAGGTTGCGCTATTGTTGCATAATTTTTAATATATTTTCTGAAATAGCTTAACAAACCACAAACTGATCTGCAGCTTTTTTAATCTTTAGGAGGCTGTAAATTTTCTATGACTGTAAATTTGTCTGGGATTTGGTGAAATAGTACCTTGGTTTATCAGGTCTCCCAGAAAAACTAATTTTGGTACTACTATTTTAAACTTTTCTGGTTTTAATATTAATCCTGCTTTTTCAAACTTTTCCAGTATTTTGATAAGTCCGATAAAGTAGTTTTCCAGTTTTTCATCAAACAAAATTACATCACCTTAAAAAGCTAAAGTATCTTTTTTCCTTCCTCATTCGTTATACTTTAACACCAAATTCATTCGTCGACTAAAACAATTTGGACTAAATGATATGCCAAAAGGCATACGTTCAAATGTGAACGTTCTTCCATCGTCTAAGATTACTGTAGCTTTATGCTTTGTTTCTGCTTCTAAAGTGATTTTACAGTACCCATCTATTGTTTCAAAAACTGTTTAATGTTTTTTACATCCTAGCTAATCTAAAATCGTTTCACACACTGGATACTTCGTTATATTTCTACCTGTGACAGAGTTTCATGATCTAAAGTACAAATATAATCTCAAGGTATAATCTTTTTTTCCGGCTATTACTAGTGGAAAACACCAATTGCTAACACTTTCTTTAATTATTCCCTGATCTTCCATTTCCCTTATTTGGCTTTCTAGCCATGGTTTTAAATGATAAGGTGTTTTATACGGTGATTTTTTGATTGGAGCTAGTGAGTGATTAAGTGAGTTAATCCGTAAACCGCTTCGTGTCTTGCAAATGTCCATTTGAAATCCTAAAGAATATTTTCAACTCGAGTTTTTACACTTTACGGTAAATGTTTTAAATCAAATTATTTCAAAAAATCCGTTTTCGACATTCCATACTTTTCTTGTGTTTGCGGTTTTAATGAGGATAATTGTTCGTGGCTAGTGAAGTTTACGCTTAATTCAGGACAGTTTAGAGATTTTATTTCCGAATTTAAAATCTTTTCCACTGATCCAAGTTCTATCTGGTTCAGTTTTACTTTATTATTACTTAGATTTAATAGTTCAAAGTATGTTATACTATTTTCTATTTTTTTAACTTGATTTTCCATGAAAATCATTGGGTATTCTTTTATCGTGTATCCTCCTATCTTGGCATCCATTGTTTTAACCTTTCCTTCTTTTGTATTTAATGTCGCTAGAACTTTAGCGGTTGTTCCCCCTTCTATTCTGATTTTCCCGCTTATTTTTAGGTTATAAGTCGTATCTTTACTTTCGTCATCGGTTGTTACGAAATTTTGCCAATTATTTTCATTTGCCTGGTTTATGGTTATTGTATCAGATATGGGTTCCCATACGATCCCATATCTTCTGATGGCATCTACTCCTAGAATACAAGGAAATGGTAGCTGCTTGCATATTATTACTTTTACTGTTATTTCTTTATCTTCTGTATTAAATTTTAATGGACATTCTCCCAAGATTGTCAGCCTGTGCCCTGTCACTGATGTCAGCATATTCTGGCATCTTCTTACGCAGTTCTTGACACTAAGAAGGAACCTATTAATAAATTCCTCTCGAATTAGTGACTTAGATGCACTTGTATCCAGTAAACATGGTAAATTTGAAAACACTCGATCTAAAAACAACCCGAAATCAGTAGGCTATTAATATTTGCTTTTGTATCGCAACATTCTAAACTAAATAGGGGTCTTTGTAAGGAAACAGCTGTTTCGACCCTTACAGGCTGGTTTCTCCGTTTAAATGCCCACTGTATGGCCAAAAGTTTCTGGGGTTATCCAAGTTTTCTTCAGCGTTGCTACTATGACCTTGAGTATCACTAACCGCTTTCTTACTCTGTTTAAAATCTGTAAAATTACTATGTGTTGGACAAGCTTTATTTTGGCCCTCCTTTCCTAATCTTCTGCCCCCCTATGTACCGAACTGGGGGCTTGTCTTTTACGGCTAGCCCTCTTTGCGTATTATCTGCCAATAATCTGCTGAATAGTGGTTTGGTTTGCTACAATAATAGCAATTAAAATTTCTCTTAAATTGTTTGTTTGTTTCCTGGTTACTTCTAAATATTTTTGATCTGTCATTGTTGGTTCCCCAACTATCTGTCTTTGGTGGGGGAGGGTGCCCATATTTTCTATAGTTATTAGCTGGTTATCTCTCAAGGTTGGGGAGTATGCCAGCTATTTCCCTCGACATCAACCCTCGACCCCCGTCGCATCTGTTTGGTTCACGATTCTGTTCCTCAAAACTCAACCGCTTCTGTCTTCCTTTATATTTTTTATTTCGTTGGGCTCTTTAGCAATTTATTAACATATGATCAAAAATTTTCATAGCTTCGTCAGTTTTTACCTCTGTTTCGACTAGTAGTATAGCCTGATCTAAATTCTCCGGTTTTCGTGAAAATTTTAGTCTTAATAACTTTATCGGTAACCCTAGGGTACAAGTATATAGTCATACTTTTTGTATTGTCACGTCATCTTCATCTTTTCCTATATTCAAACGCACGAATCTACAAATTTTTTCTGCATTTACTCTGATACTAGTTGACGTATTGAATGTGACTACCTCTGTTCTTAGCCTCTTAGAGATGCTTGTCTCTATGAACCTTGTTTAAAAAGATTTAATAAGAGTACTAATCTCTTTTTCCTTAATTGCCTCAATATGCTTTAGGGCGCTTCCCTTTTATCTGGCTGCAACGCATTGCTCTTTGACCTTATCCTCAAACGCTTCAGTTAGTTCTTCGAAAATTTTTAGTTTTTGATAAACTCATCTACGTCTGAATTTCCCGCGTATTCGGGTATAATTTTTGCAATTTCAAGTACTATTAATAGGGAAGTCATTTTTTCCTCTGGTAAACCCATTTTATTTCAATCTACTATTTTTATCTAGCCCTCTCGACCCAGTTTTTCCAACTTCCACCAGTTGTTGTAAAGTGTATTTTATGGTATTTGGGTGCAGTCGTAGATTCCTTTATTCTCCCTTTATAGGGGAAATAACCTATGGCCCTAAGGTAATTAACTTTGGTAGCGTGCCTTAGGCTATGACCGAACTAATGAGGCGTACCAGCTGGGTATGTTCGAGGGGCTAAAGGTAGATTGTATAGAGGTTGTCCATAACACAATACTTTTATTCAGTTAACATATAATAATACTAGATATATACTTTCTACTGGGACTGGCTGTCCCAAATAGACCACAAGTCTCGGAAAACTACAATAATATATAATAAGATATTTAGACACTTACAATGATTCGACAATATTCCAAGGTATTTCTAAATCAACGGACCAGAGGTCAGTCCGGCATAAAGTTAGTATCAGTCCATCCCTTCCGATAAAATGTATCTTTTATACATTTTTATCGACAACACTTTAAGCAGTCAATGTATCAGCTAGGAAGAAGTAATTTCTGAATTTCATGTTATGCAGAAACTTGACAGAATATGTTCCTTATCATAATCTAAAATGACATTTCTAAACTTTGTATTTGCGTCTTAATATATTTTTACTAAATTCCAAATTGACTAAATTAGAAGCTTTACCACACAAACATCAGATAATAAAAGCTCCGAGGTTGACACAAACCTATTTATTTACTTGAATATTGTTACTTTGATACTAGTTTTGATACTTTGATGAACATTTGATTTTAAAAAAAAGTTTGATGCAGAAATAAGGAATTTTTATAAACTTGAAACTTTTTGCAATCAAAAACGAACAGAAACTAATTTAAAAAAAAACTTTTTGAAAAAGGTGTTTTTCAAAAAAAAGTAAAGGCCATTTTAAACTTAAGATCAGCAGATACAAATACCTGCTAAAATTCAAACTCGAAACGACCAGAAATTAAATAAACAGTCTTAGCAAAAAAACATACAACAAGTAATAAAATAAATGAATAAACAAATCTTAAAGCGAGTAATGCTTAAATTGAATATGCAAATCAAGTTAAAAACGAAAATAATATTTTCCTATTGAAGTATAAATGAAATCCAAAACGAACAGAAATTAGATAAACAATCAATGCAAACAATTATACAATAGATACAATTGTAAATGAATAAATAAATCTTAATATGAGTGAAACTTAAATTGAATATGCAAATCAAGCTTGAAACGAAATAAAATCACTACAAACAAGAGTTTGGGTATCGCATCCTTCTCTCACTGTAAAAGTCTAAAACCTACTTCGTCATTGGCGCTTTACTGAAAACTACGTTTGTCTTGAACAGTCTTGGAAAGTATAAACCAAATCAAATTGAATATCTGACATATAATATTATTTGTTGAAAGATCCATCAGTTTAAAATTTTATTTCACTGTAATTTTATTTCCATTTTAAATACTGTAATATCTGGAAAAGAAAATATTTGGAGTATTATTTGTTTTCAGTGAAGCGCCAAGACGCAGTAGGCTTTAGGTTTTTACAGCTAAGGAAGGGGGCAGTATCCAAACTCTTGTTTGTAGTGAAACCATATTCGCCTCGAACAATTTTAGAAAGAACTAATAAATTAAACTGAATATTTCATGTATAATAATATTAATTGCCGAAAGCTCATCAGTTCAAAATTTTACTGTGATTTTAATGTTTATTTTCAATATTAAGTACAGAAGAATACAATTCGTTTTCATTCGTAAAGCGCCATTGACGCAGTAGGTTTTAGACTTTTACAGTGAGAAAAGGGGGCAGTACCCAAACTCTTGTTTGTAGTGATTTTGTTTTTTTTTTCAAGCTTGATTTGCATATTCAATTTAAGTTTCATTCGTTTTAAGATTTATTTATTCATTTGCATTAGGATCTATTGTATGTTTACATTGATTATTTATTTAATTTCTGTTAGTTTTTGGTTTTATTTATACTTCAATAGCATTTTTTTCCGTTTTAAGCTTGATTTGCATATTCAATTTAAGCATAACTCGCATTAAGATCTATTTATTCATTTATATTATTACTTGTTGTATGTTTTTTGCAATGATTGTTTATTTAATTTCTGTTTGTTTTGGATTTCATTTATTCTTTAATAGTAATTTCTGGTCGTTTTGAGTTTGTATTTTAAAAGGTATTTTTATTTGTTGATCTTAAGTTTAAAATGGCCTTTACTTTTCTTTGAAAAACTTCTTTTTCGGAAAGTTTTTTTTATTAATTTGTGGTAATGGCAACAGTATTAATAGCAGTAGTAGTATGCAAATGTTGCCTTTTTGCCAGTTGAACATCCCCTTCACGATGTCCTGGAAGTTTAATCTTAATAAGCTAAGTCGTTGCAAAGATATTACTGATTCGCTCTTTTGACAATTTGTATTCACATAGTATGTTTTCATTTAGTTCAACTTTCCCCTCTACCTTTTCTCAATCTTTAACTTGAATATTATCAGCCTTGGATGTTCTTGCTGCAGAAATTGTTGTTGTAGTGGTAGTAGTAGAAGTAGCAGTAGTATTAGAATGCAAATAAAGCCTTTTCGGTCAATTGATCATCCCCTTTATCATTTCCTGGAAGTTTTAAATTAACACACTCAATCATTCCCAAGTTATGTCCTTTTGACAAGCTGTATGCACATACCTTACTTCGATTTAGCTTAACACTCTCCTCAGCATTTTCTGAAAGGTTCACCTGAATGCCCTTCTTATTTTTGAACACTAAGTGTCAAATATGCCCAATTTCTCAGTAACAAAATATTACGTGTAAACAACGGGCGAATTGCATAACTTACATCCCTTACCCCGGGGCTGTCGGGGGGAGGGTCGACATCCCAAAGGCATAGTTAATAGAGCTTTCAACTATTCTGGACAAAATGGCTATCCCAAGACTATGATTCTTTGGTGAATTAAATAAAAAAAACAAATTTTTTAAACTGAAAGTAAGGAGCGACATTAATACTTAAAACGAACAGAAATTATTCCGTATATGAAAAGGGCTGTCCCCTCCTCAACGCCTCGCTCTTTACGCTAAATTGTCTTATTGTTTTAAAAAATAAAGTTGTGAGAAAGAGTCAAACTTTATCGTAAAGAGTGAGGCGTTGAGGAGGGGACAGCTCCTTTCATATACGGAATAATATCTATTCATTTTAAGTTTTAATGTCGCTCCTTACTTTCAGTTTAAAAAACTTGTTTTTTTAATTTAATTTCGGATCGTTTTTTAGTTAATGCAGCTTTTATTTTGGCTCACCGTCATTGAATAAGTAAACAAAATTTGCATAAAAATTTTACTTTTCTTTTGCTAAATGGCTGTCTCTAAATTTGGTTTTGACGTAATTTACAAATTGACTTACGCAACGAACTTCTATATTCGTATGTTTTTCTTCTGGCAAAAAATGCAAAGTTGCAGATTTTTGCAGATATGAGCTTGAAACCTATGTTATAGGGTATTCTGATACGCTGAATCTGAGTAGAAAGGGGTCAGGAGGTACAAAACCCACACCGTGCTGCCATCTACAATTGAGTGCGCATGTGCCTAACCATATATACAATGTATTGATCCCCATGAGGGGAAATAAATTTCTGTGAACTTGATGTCCATAATCGAGGTGAGATAATTTCCAAGGAATCGATTTGCATAATCGAGAAGAATTATTAATTAACGAACGGGGACTTAATTAGTAGTTTCTGGGGGGAATTATGAATTCAAAAAATGAGACTTTATTTGCTGTTTCTAAGGGGAATTATTGATTCAAGAAAGTGGAAATTATTTGTTGTTTCTAAGGGGAATTATTGATTCACGAAAGGAGAATTAGAAATAACATCACTTGTTATCTTGGAATTATGCGGGAGTCTAAAGAGATAGAAAAATCCTTTTTTAAATAAGGCTTCTTCGATCTTTAGGTCACAGAGATAAATTAATATTCTATCGAAACCATAATAGTGTAGCTAGGAACATCTATGAGATGAAGAGATTAACGCGGGAAAGGGTTTCCTAGGAATTTCAAATGTGACAGCGTAGGGATGCCAAAACAAAAGGACACGCAGAAATTACGTTTAGGGATTATTTGGGCGAAACCGTTTTGAGACATTTTAGAAGATGATTTGGGCGAAACCGTTTGAGACTTTTTAGAAGATGATTTTAGAGGATGATTTCAGGGTGAAACTCGGTGGTCGTTACAATACACAAGTTCCATTTGAACAATGTTGTGAGGTCCCCTACCCCAACAAACCCCTACCCCAACCCCAAAGAGCCCCCCGGGCCCCCAAAGGTCCCTCGGCGCCCCCCCCCAAAGGCCCCCGAGCCCCCAAAGCCCCCCGGGCCCCCAAAAGACCCCCGAGCCCCAAACACCCCCCGGGCCCCCAAAGCCCCCCGTGGCCCCCAAAGCCCCACTGAGCCCCTCCCTTCCTCCCTCCCTTATTGAATTTTTTTAAGTTTTTTCGGACTGAATTTTTTAGACTTAGAAATTATCCAACATTTTTTCCGTTTTTCTTTAACCCATTGGCATAGAGTTTTAGCCTAGAGTCTTAGCTTAGTTTTATTTAGAGTTGAAGTTTACTTTAGTTTTAGTTAAGAGTTTAGAGTTTTTAGCTTAGAGTTTTTGTTGAAGTTCTAGTTTAGTTTAGTTTTAGTTAAGAATTTAGAGTTTTTAGCTTAGAGTCGTAGCTTAGAGTTTTTGTTGACGTTCTAGTTTAGATTAGTTTTAGTTAATAGTTTAAAGTTTTAGCTTACAGTCTTAGATTAGAGTTTTAGTTAGAGTTGAAGTTTACTTTAGTTATAGTTAATAGTGCAGAGTTTTAGATTAGAGTCATAGATTAGAATTTTAGTTGATTTCGTAGTGTCAGTTTAGTTTTATTTAATAGTTTAGAGTTTTATCATGGAGTTTTATCTTAGAGTCTTCGCTTAGAGTTTTTGTTTAAGTTGTAGTTAAGTTTAGTTTTATTTAATAGTTTAGAGTTTTACCTTAGACTCTTAGCTTAGAGTTTTTTTTAGAGTTGTAGTCTAGTGTAGTTTCAGTTAAAAGTCTTGAGTTTCACCTTAGAGACTTAGCTTAGACTTTTGGTTAGAATTGAAGTTTACTTTAATTTCAGTTAAGAGTTTAGAACTTAAGCCCAGAGTACTAGATTAAAGTTGTTGTTCGACTTCTAGTTTAGTTTAGTAATAGTTAAGAATTTAGAGTTTTTAGCTTAGAGTCTCAACTTATAGTTTTTGTTGAATTTATAGTTTAGTTTTATTTAAGATTTTAGAGTTTTAGCTTAGACTCTTAGCTTAGAGTTTTAGTTAGAGTTGAAGTTTAGTTTAGTAATAGTTAAGAGTTTAGAGTTTTACATTAGATTCTTAACTTAGAGTTTTTGTTAGAGTTCTGGTTTAGTTTAGTTTTAGTTAAGAGTTTAGAGTTTTACCTTAGAGTTTTAGCTTAGAGTTTTAGTTAGAGTTGAAGTTTAGTTTAGTTACAGTTAAGAGTTTAGAGTTTTAGCTTAGAGTCTTAGCTCGAAGTTTTAGTTTGGGTTAAAGTTAACTTCAGTTATATTTAAGAGTTTGGAGTTTTAGTCTAGAGTCTTAGCTTAAAGTTTTTGTTAGAGTTCTATTTTATCCTAAGTATAATTAAGAGTTTTAGCCTGGAGTCTTATCTTATAGTTTTTTTTATAATTGTAGTTTAATTTAGTTTGTTTTACTTTATAGTTTTAGCTTAGAGTTTTGTTAGAGTTCTAGTTTGGTTTAGTTATAGTTAAGAGTTTGGAGTTTTACCTTAGAGTCTAATCTTAGATTTTTAGTTAGAGTTGAAGTTTACTTTAGTTTTATTTAAGAGTTTAGAGTTTTAGCTTAGAGTCTTAGCTTAGAGTTTTTGTTAGAGTTCTAGTTTAGTTTGGTAATAGTTAAGAGTTTAGAGTTTGTAACTTAGAGTCTTAGCTTAGATTTTTAGTTAGAGTTGAAGTTTAGTTTAGTAATAGTTAAGAGTTTAGAGTTTTAGCATAGAGTCTTAACTTAGAGTTTTTGTTAGAGTTCTAGTTTAGTTTTTGTTAAGAGTTTAGATTTTTACCTTAGTCTTAGCTTAGAGCTTTAGTTAGAGTTGAAGTTTAGTTTAGTTAGAGTTTAGAGTTTAGAGTTTTAGCTTAGTCTTAGCTTAGAGTTTTAGTTAGACTTGAAGTTTAGTTTAGTTATAGTTAAGAGTTTAGAGTTTTTATCTTAGAGTCTTAGCTTAGAGTTTTTGTTAGAGTTCTAGTTTAGTTTAGTTTTAGTTAAGAGTTTTAACTTACAGTCTTAGCTTAGAGTTGAAGTTTAGTTATAGTTAAGAGTTTAGAGTTTTAGCTCAGAGTCCTAGCTTACAGTTTTAGATAGAGTTGGAAGTTAAGTTTAGTTATAGTTAAGAGTTGAGAGTTTTTAGCTTAGAGTCTTAGCTTAGAGTTTGTGTTAGAGTTCTAGTTGAGTTTTAGTTAAGAGTTTAGAGTTTTACCTTAGAGCCTTAGCTTAGAGTTTTAGTTAGAGTTGAAGTTTAGTTTAGTTTATATTAATTTATAATTTTATCTTATAGTCTTATCGTAGAGTTTTAGTTAGAGTTGAAGTTTAGTTTAGTTATAGTTAATAGTTTGGAGTTTTAGCCTAGAGTCTTAGCTTAGAGTTTTAGTTAGAGTTGAAGTTTAGATTAGTAATAATTAAGAGTTTAGAGTTTTTAGCTTAGAGTCTTAGCTTAGAGTTTTTAGCTTAGAGTCTTAGCTTAGAGTTTTTGTTAGAGTTCTAGTTTAGTTTTAGTTAAGAGTTTAGAGTTTTAGCTTAGAGTCTTAGCTTAGAGTTTTAGTTAGAGTTGAAGTTTAGTTATAGTTAAGAATTTAGAGTTTTAGCTTAGAGTTTTAGTTAGAGTTGAAGTTAAGTTTAGTTATAGTTAAGAGTTGAGAGTTTTAGCCTAGAGTCTTAGCTTAGAGTTTAGTTAGAGTTGAAGTTTAGTTTAGCTATAGTTTAGAGTTTGGAGTTTTAGATTTGAGTTTTAGCTTTGAGTCTTAGCTTAGAGTTAAAGTTTAGTTTAGTTTAGTTTTATCTAAAAGTTTAGACTTTTTGATTAGAGTTAAAGCTTAGAGTCGTATTTAACGCTATATCTCAGTGAACTTGTAGTTTAGAGTTGAGAGTTTTATCTAACAGTGTTATCTTTGATTTTCTGTTCTAGCTCTTTTTTAGATGCGTTTTAGTTAAGAGTTTGTAGTTATAGACGGTATTCCTAGATCAGAGTTTTAGTTTGAGTTTAAGCTCAGGTTGTTATTTGGGAATAGTTTGGAATTTTACTTCCGAATAGCAGCCTAGAGTTTTAGCAAGCACCGAATTTTCCTTTAGATATATTTAAAAGTTTATAGTTTTTAGATTATAGTCATATCATAGAGTCTTTGTTAGAGTTGTTGTTGAAGTTCCAGTTTAGTTTAGTTTTCGTTAAGAGTTTAGAGTTTTAGCTTAGAGTCTTAGCTTAGAGTTTTTGTTAGAGTTCTAGATTAGCTTAGTTTTAGTTAAGAGTTTTAGCTTAGAGTCTTAGCTTAGAGTTTTTGTTGAAGTTCTAGTTTAGTTTTAGTTAAGAGTTTAGAGTTTTAGTTAGAGTTGCAGTTTAGTTAAGTTATAGTTAAGAGTTTAGAGTTTTAGCCTAGAGTCTTAGATTAGATTTTTAGTTAAAGTTGTAGTTTAGTTAAGTTTTAGTTAAGAGTTTACAGTTTTAGTCTAGAGTCTTAGCTTAGAGTTTTTGTTAGAGTTGAAGTTTAGTTTAGTTTTAGTTAAGATTTTAGAGTTTTTAGCATAGAGTTGTTGTTGAAGTTCTAGTTTAGTTTTAGTTAAGAGTTTAGAGTCTTAGCTTAGAGTTTTTTTAAGAGTTCTTTAGTTTTAGTTAAGAGTCTAGAGTTTTACCTTAGAGTCTTAGCTTAGAGTTTTAGTTAGAGTTGAAGTTTAGTTTAGTTATAGTTAAGAATTTAGAGTTTTAGCTTAGAGTCATAGCTTAGAGTTTTAGTTAAAGTTTTAGTTTTAGTTAACATTTTAGATTTTTACCCTAGAGCCATAGCTTAGAGTTTTTGTTAGAGTTGAAGTTTAGTTTTAGTTAAGAGTTTAGAGTTTTTAGTTTAGAGTCTTAGCTTAGAGTTTTTGTTAGAGTTCTAGTTTAGTTTAGATTTAGTTAAGAGTTTAGAGTTTTACCTTGGAGTCTTAGCTTAGAGTCTAGTTAGAGTTGAAGTTTAGTTTAGTTTAGTTTTACTTTAAAGTTTTAGCTTAGAGTCTTAGCTTAGAGTTGTAGTTAGAGTTGAAGTTTAGTTTAGTTATAGTTCAGAGTTTGGAGTTTTAGCCTAGAGTCTTAGCTTAGAGTTTTAGTTAGAGTTGAAGCTAAAACTCTAAACTCTTATCTAAAACTAAACTAAACTTCAACTCTAACTAAAACTCTAAGCTAAGACTTTAGGCTAAAACTCCAAACTCTTAACTATAACTAAACTAAACTTCAAATCTAACTAAAACTCGAAGCTATGACTCTAAGATAAAACTATAAATTAAAACTAAACTAAACTTCAACTCTAACTAAAACTCTAAGCTAAGACTCTAAGGTAAAATCTAAACTCTTAACTAAAACTAAACTAAACTAGAACTCTAACAAAAACTCTAAGCTAAGACTCTAAGTTAAAAACTCTAAACTAAAACAAAACTAAACTTCAACTCTAACAAAAACTCTAAGCTAAGACTCTAGGCTAAAACCTTAAACTCTTAACTAAAACTTAACTAAACTACAACTTCAACTAAAACTCTAAGCTAAGACTCTAAGCTAAAACTCTAAATTCTTAAGTAAAACTAAAGTAAACTTCAACTCTAACTAAAACTCTAAGCTAAAACTCTAGACTCTTAAAAAAAACTAGACTAAAATAGAAATCTAACAAAAACTCTAATCTAAGACTCTACGCTAAAACTCTAAACTCTTAACTATGACTAAACTAAACTTCAACTCTAACTAAAACTCTAAGCTAAGACTCTAAGCTAAAACTCTAAACTCTAAGCTAAAAACTCTTAACTAAAACTAAACTAAACTAGAACTCTAACAAAACTCTAAGCTAAGACTAAGCTAAAACTCTAAACTCTTAACTAAAACTAAACTAAACTAGAACTTCAACAACAACTCTAAGCTAAGACTCTAAGCTAAAAACTCTAAACTCTTAACTAAAACTAAATTAAACTAGAACTCTAACAAAAACTCTAAGCTAAGACTCTAAACTAAAACTCTAAACTCTTAACGGTTACTGGAGTAAAATTCAACTCTAACGTAAACTATAATCTTAGTCTCTGAAATGAATGTCCAAACTCTTAACTGTAACTAAAATAGGACTACAACAAAAATTTTAAGCTAGGACACTAAGGTGAAACTCTAAATTTTGAACTACAAGTAAACTAAACTAGAGCTTCAACAAAAACTCTAAGTTAAAACTCTAAGCTAAGACTCTAGGCTAAATCTCTAAACTCTTAACTAAAACTTAACTAAACTGCAACTTTAACTAAAACTCTAAGCTATGATTCTAAGCTAAAACTCTAAATTCTTAACTACAACTAAACTAAACTTCAACTCTAACTAAAACTCTAAGCTAAGAATCAAGGTTAAGACTCCAAACTCTTAACTATAGCTAAACTAAACTTCAACTCTAACTAAACTCTAAGCTAAGACTCTAGGTTAAAACTCTCAACTCTTAACTATAACTAAACTTAGCTTAAACTCTAACTAAAACTCTAAGCTAAGACTCTAATCTAAGACTCTAGGCTAAAACTCTTAACTAAAACTTAACTAAACTACAACTTTAACTAAAACTCTAAGCTATGATTCTAAGCTAAAACTCTAACTAAACTCTAAGCTAAGACTCTAGGCTAAAACTCTCAACTCTTAACTATAACTAAACTTAAATTCAACTCTAACTAAAACTCTAAGCTAAAACTCTAAATTCTTAACTATAACTAAACTTCAACTCTAAAACTCTAAGCTAAGACTCTAAGGTAAAACTCTAAACTCTTAACTAAAACTAAACTAGAACTCTAACAAAAACTCTAAGCTAAGACTCTAAGCTAAAAAGTCTAAACTCTTAACTATTACTAAACTAAACATCAACTCTAACTAAAACTCTAAGCTAAGACTCTAATATAATACTCCAAACTCTTAACTAAAACTACACTAAACTTCAACTCTAACTAAAACTCCAATCTAAGAGTGAAAGGTAAGACTTCAAACTATTGACTATAAATAAATTGAACTATAAATTTAGTTAGAAATCTAATCTATGACATGCTAAAAACTCTACACTATTAAATGAAACTAAACTAAAGTTCAACTCTAACAGAAACTCTAAGCTAAGACTCTAAGCTAAAATTCTAAATTCTTTACTATTACTAAACAAAAGTTAAACTCTAACAATAACTCTAAGCTAAAACTCTAGACTCTTAATTAAAACTAAACTAAACTAGAACTCTAACAAAAACTCTAAGTTAAGGCTCTAAGCTAAAACTCTAAACTCTTAACTATGACTAAACTAAACTTCAACTCTAACTAAAACTCTAAGCTAAGACTCTAAGCTAAAACTCTAAACTCTTAACTAAAACTAAACTAAACTATAACTTAAACAAAAACTATAAGCTAAAACTCTAAGCTAAAAACTCTAAACTCTTAAATAAAAATAAACTAAAATATAACTCTAACAAAAACTCTAAGCTAATACTCTAAGCTAAAACTCTAAACTCTTAACTAAAACTAAACTAAACTAGAACTTCAACAACAACTCTAAGCTAAGAGTCTAAGCTATAAACTCTTAACTAAAACTAAACTAAACTAGAACTCTAACAAAAACTATATTATAAGACTTTAAGCTAAAACTCTAAACTTTTAACTAAAACTAAAGTAAACTTCAACTCTAACTAAAACTATAAGTTAAGACTCTAAGGTAAAACTCAAAACTCTTAACTATAACTAAACTAAACTAGAACTCTAACAAAAACTCTAAGCTAAGAATCTAAGGTAAAACTCTAAACTCTAAACTCTTAACTAAAACTAAAGTAAACTAGAACTTCAACAAAAACTCTAAGCTAAAACTCTAAGCTAAGACTCTAGGCTAAAACTCTAAACTCTTAACTAAAACTTAACTAAAATAAAACTTTAACTAAAACTCTAAGCTATGACTCTAAGCTAAAACTCTAAATTCTTAACTATAAATAAAATAAACTTCAACTCTAACTAAAACTCTAAGCTAAGACTCAAAGCTAAAACTCCAAACTCTCTAAGCTAAAACTCTTAACTATTACTAAACTTCAACTCTAACTAAAAATCTAAGCTAAGACTCTAAGCTAAAACTCTAAACTCTTAACTAGAACTTCAACAAAAACTATAAGCTAAGACTCTAAGCTAAAAACTAAACTCTTAATTATTACTAAATTAAACCAGAACTCTAACAAAAACTCTAAGCTAAGACTCTAAGCTAAAACTCTAAACTCTTAACTAAAACTAAAGTAAACTTCAACTCTGACTAAAACTCTTAACTATAACTAAACTAAACTTCAACTCTAACTAAAGCTCTAAGCTAAGACTCTAAGGTAAAACTCTAAACTCTTAACTAAAACTAAACTAAACTAGAACCTCAACAAAAAATCTAAGCTAAGACTCTAAGCTAAAACTCTATACTCTTAACTAAAACTTAACTAAAATATAACTTTAACTAAAACTCTAAGCTATGACTCTAAGCTAAAACTCTAAATTCTTAACTATAACTAAACTAAACTTCAACTCTTACTAAAACTCTAAGCTAAGATTCTAGGCTAAAACTCTAAACTCTTAACTAAAACTAAACTAACACTTCAACAAAAACTCTAAGCTAAGACTCTAAGCTAAAAACTCTAAACTCTTAACTAAAACTAAACTAAACTAGAACTCGAACAAAAACTCTAAGCTAAGACTCTAAGCTAAAACTCTAAACTCTTAACTAAAACTAAAGTAAACTTCAACTCTAAATAAAACTAAGTTAAGACTCTAGGCTAGAACTCTATGCCAATGGGTTAAAGAAAAAACCGGAAAAATGTTGGATAATTTCTAAGTCTAAAAAATTCAGTCGGAAAAAACTTTAAAAAATTCAATAAGGGGTGGAGGAAGGGAGGGGCTCTGTGGGGCTTTGGGGGGTGCGGGGGGCCTTTGGGGGGCTCGGGGGGGGGGGGTCTATGGGGGCTCGGGGGTCTTTGAGAGCTCGGGGGGCCTTTGGGGGCACCAGGGGACCTTTGGGGGCCCGGGGGGCTCTTTGGGGTTGGGGTAGGGAGGCTGTTGGGGTAGGGGACCTCACAACATTGTTCAAATGGAACTTGTGTATTATAACGACCCCCGAGTTTCACCCTCAAATCATATTCTAAATCATCTTCTAAAAAGTCTCAAACGGTTTCGCCCAAATCATCTTCTAAAATGTCTCAAAACGGTTTCGTCCAAATAATCCCTAAACGAAATGTATGCGTGTTCATATTATTTTGGTATTATTGCACTGTCAGATTTGAAATTCTTAGAAAACCATCTCGAGCGTTAATCTCTTCGTCTCAAAGACGTTCGTAGCTACACTATTATGGTTTAGATAAAATATTAATTTATCTCTGTGACCTAAAGATCGAAGAAGCCTTATTTAAAAAAGGATTTTTCTATCTCTTTAGACTCCCGTATAATTCCTAGATAACAAGTGATGTTATTTCTGACAACAAATAAATTCCCCTTTCTTGAATCAATAATTCCCCATAGAAACAACAAATAAATTCCCTTTTCGTGAATCAATAATTCCCCTTAGAAACAACAAATAAATTCCCATTTCATGGATTAATAAGTCCCCTTAGAAACAAAAAATTAATTCCCCGTTCGTAAATCAATAATTCCCCTCGATTGTGCGAATCAATTCCTCGGAAATTATATCCCCTCGATTATGCAAATCAATCTTTCAAAAATTTATTTCCCCTCATGTGGATCAATGCATTGTATATATGGTTGTGCCCATGTGCACTCAATTGTAGGTAGCAGCACGGTGTGGGTTTTGTACCTCCTGACCCCCTTCTACTAATCTGACGGTGTGATATTCATTAAAATTCTTTCACTTTTAGGGGATGTTTCCCCCCTCTTTAAAAAATCAGGTAAATTTTCTCAGGCTCGTAGCCTTTGATGAGTAATACTAAACTTAATAAAATTCATATATTTAGAATCAGTATTATAAGCCCATTCGTTTGATACATTTATTGAAATCAAAGTTCCGTTTTTAAAAGTTTCGATTGCTATTGAGCCGTATCGCTTGTTTTTTTTTATTGTTTTTTCTTTATTACGTATATGTTACTACGTATATGATGGGGTTCTCCCCTTAGTCAATACCACGCTCTTTACGTTAAAAGTAAAAAATAAATTAAATTCACAAACCCCTGAATCACAAAGGCCGTTTAATTAGAATAGATAGCTCTTTTGAAAGCACTAAAAAAACTGTAGCGTAAAGAGTGAGGTATTGACTTGGGGGAGAACCCCCTCATATACGTAACAATTTCTGTTCATTTTAAGTTCTAATGTTGCTTCTTACTTTCAGTTAAAAAAACTTGTTTTTTTTTAATTTAATTTCTGATCGTTTTTTAAATAATGCTTGGAAATCTGGCGCCCCCTTCATAGAAATGTCCCTTAACCCAAAGAAACATCCTTCACAGAAAGATTTTTCCGAGTAACCCCCGCCGCCAGGCCCCCCCCCCCACCAGAAAAAAATTCTTCCTGAAAATGTCTGTATACTTCCCAATAACCAATACAATATGTAAGCAATGGGCAATGTTCATAACTTGCAGCCCTTCCCCTGGGAACTGTGGGGAATTAAGTCATCGTAAAAGACATATTTATTAGATTTTCGACTATGCTGAACAAAATGGCTATCTGAAAATTTTAATTGGGTGACTTTGAGAAAAAATGAGCGTGGGAGGGGGCCTAGTTGCCCTCCATTTTTTTTTCAGTTAAAAAGAGCACTAGAACTTTTAATTTCCGTTCCAATGAGCCCTCCCACGATATTCTAGGACCACTGGGTCTATACGATCACCCCTGGAAAAAAAAAAAAACACGCACCCGTGATCTTTCTTCTGGCAAAAAATGCAAAATTCCACATTTTTGTAGATATGAGCTTGAAACCTCTACAGTAGGGTTCTCTGATACGCTGAATATGATGGTGTGAATTTCATTAAGGTTCTATAACTTTTAGGGGGTCTTTCCCCCTTTTTTTCGAAAATCAGCCAAATTTTCTCATTAACTTTTCAGTAACTTTTGATGGGTAAGATTAAACTCGATGAAACTTATATATTTGAAATCAGCATTAAAATCTCATTCTTTTGATCTTTCTATTGGTATCAAAATTCCGTTTTTTAGAGTTTCGGTTACCATTGAGCCGGGTCGCTCCTTACTTACAGTTCGTTACCACGAACTGTTTGATTGATGGGCGTGGGCAGGTTGCCCTCTGATCACTCTTCAACTCTTAAAAAGGGCATTACAACTTTCAACTTCCATTTTAATGAGCTTTTTCCGAAGTTTCTACGACCACTTCTTCTATACGAAGTGCTTTGGTAGAAAAAAAATAAGTTGTGCCCATATCGCTCTTTACTTTGGTAGAAAAACCAAAAAATGCTGATAATTTGAAATACAATAAAAAGGGCCTTTAACATTGGTTCCATGTATAGAAGTGTCGACATTTTAAAATTGGGATAGTTGTTACTACATAAAATTAGAATCAATTACCATCCAGTCAAAGAATCAGTGTACTCGTATTACCGACAAACAAAGGGTCTTCCTATGGGAGTCACTCTGTCAGATTTACTTGCAAAAATTTACATTGAATATCTTGAGAATTAAACGCTAATTTGTAATTTATTAGTAATTTCTTCTGGGGACGTTGCATTGATGATGTTATATCAATTCGCAATTAGGATGGTGGTGAGCTTAAGGAATTCTAGATCATCCGTATACTTGCAATCATAGAAACTTGCAATTCTCTCTAGAAAAAGACGGTAAAGTATCATTCTTAGATGTACTGTACTGTTTTTTTTTTCTTTTTTTTTAAATGAATTTTGTAAAAGGTTGAGAATTAGAGGAGTGCAGCCGTCCTTCATCAGGCTTTTTGAGCCTTCCCCGGGCGGTTGCTTGTATATAGTTTATTTTGTAATTAGTAGTAAATAAAGCAAGTCAAGTTTGCAAAAAACACGAAGTAATAGATACTTTCGTGTTACATCTAACCGACCTCCACAAGTTAAAAGAGATACTGTAACATTTTTTGTGGATCGAATGCTTAATCTGCTCAGCGCCATATATTCAAAAGGAATTGCATTTTATTTGAAACAGACTTTTTGGAAATGCTGACTCTGTCTCTTTCATCAACACTATAATTGCCTAAATGTTACAAAGACATTGTCTTAAAAGCAAAAGTATTATATCTGTAGAGGATTCTAAGAAACCTCCCTTACATTCCGGAAATTACAAATTTGTTTACAAAACAATCTACGTGTTAATTTTAAAAGTAACTTAACTGTTATGATTCTCCTTAGCTCTGGTAAAGATAAAACACCAATTATTCATCAAAGAGGGTTATAACAAATATCTTACGATTGCAGAAATTATGACGTTGGTAGAACATATCAAAACTTAGGAAAACGTTTACTGCAACGAAAAGTAAACACAATAAAAGCGTTAAGTTCTGATAGTAGCTCAATATCCTTTTACTCAGCTTTAAACAACTACTTTTTTGAAATTCCCCATTATGTACTATTTCAGGAAACAATTGTAATTAGAGGTGATCTAGGGATTAAACAAATTTTATGTGAAGCAATTGGTATTGAACGGAATTTAAATGACGATACATCCTCAAAATGTAGACTTGAGCAAACACGTAACCATATGTACAACATTTTAATATAAAAAGTGATTTATTGCAATATAAAAATAAAATCAGTGGTGAAACAGAGCGTATCCAAAAGATAGACAAGGCTATCTGCAAAAGAACGCATATTGCAATAAGGAAATATTCAAAATTTTAAAAAGATTCAGTGGCGTGAAGGCATGAATCACCAACATTTTTGTCTGTCTTGGCTGATCCTTTGTGAGGTAATGAAGCCGAGACTCTGTTGAAATGTTCATGCATTTTTAATGGTTCTAATTAAGTAATATTTTATAAATGATTTTTTTAGTGAGTCAGTTTTTATTGGTTTCATTGTTTTACATTGTATTCCTCTGAAGACAGCTATTAGAAATATAGGTGCAATATTCAGTTAGGTGATTTATAATATTCTGTTTGACCAAGATTGAAAGCGTTATAGCCTTGTGTATCAAAATGCTATGGTAGATTCAGAGTCTTAAACTTTATTAAGGTTTTTCAATTCTATAATATCTACTAATTTTTTTTATTATTATTCTGTAAATCTAAAGGCAAGAACCATTTTTTTAGGATATAAGATGATGAATGTCGCAAAAAAGAAAGTTACTGCTTATATACACGTGACAGATATCAAGAAATGGGACACTTGCGCTGGACATGCAATTTTATTGGCGGCTGGAGGTCAAATTACAACTTTAATGGGAGGAGCAATAAACTATCACCATGATTCAGAGAAACTTATTGCTGATGGATTGTTGGCAACACTGACTGGGCACAACGAAATTTTTGAAAAACTGAAGAAAGTTTGTCCGAAAGGGATCCGGAAATGCTGAATCAAAAATATTAGTCTGTCTATTTTAGTGGTCTTTGGTTTTTTATCTTTTTTTAAGAAATATATTTTGATTCTGAGATAATTGATTTTGAGGAATTGAATTGATTGATTGAAGGTGATTTTTACAATATTCACTTATTTCAGTGATAATAGACTTTCTTTAAATGTGCTTGATGCCCATGGTCAAAAGCCCTTGATATAAGTTTCATATTTTTCAAGGGGACCTGATGCGAAAAAATCTTCTTAGACCAAATATCCATACATTTAGATGTATCTTACCAGAAGTTCCATTTTTGGGCTCCATGTTGTTGGGAGGTATCACAATGCGTAAATAAGCTAAATTTTTAAAAAGGAGAATGTCTAAATTCAAAACTAGATGGGATTTTCTTATAGGATTTTAACGGGGGGGGGGATACCCATTACAAAGTTAAGTCAAGAAAGAGTCCATGGAATCGGTACATCCTCAGGGGGAAGACTTCTCATTTTTTCTATAATAGCCTCTTAAAATTATTTATTTATTTTTTTTATTTTTAACCCACTGTAAAATAAATTTAAAACAGTGGAGTAATACAAACAACAAAAATGAAAAAGAACAACGACAATCTAACCACAAATATAATCACTAATAAAAAAAAACGGATAAGACTGTGATGTGGGCCCAACTGAAAACTAGCATCCTGACTGATCTTCGCTTGCACCGTTTCAAGCGAGGACAGAATTGCTGTTGCACCATAACGACCAACAAGGCGCCTATTGCGCACAGCAAGCGGCAAATACAATAGGAACTTACAGTATCTAAAATAATTAACATTCATTTGTTTCAGATCATGCTTAGTAAAAAGCGGATACAGCCCAGAAGCGGATAAAATCGCATGGTCACAGAAACTACAGTAGAGTTTAGCAAGACCATGCCTATTAAGACGTCCACGGTTTGCAACTATTTTCGCATAACCAGCTTTAAGCTTATCCTTCGAATCACAAATAAATTTACGCCGGATCCTTCCTACGGATTCACATATGGAAATACCAAGCCATTTGATATCAGGGACACTAGGTACCATAAAGGTGTTGCAAGCAAGGGGAGTAGCAGGGGGATTAACAGCGTTGAAGAGTAAATATTCACATTTCGAAGTATTTAATGATAGGCCTATTTCACTAAGCATAGATCCAACCATCGAACATTCCGTTCAAGCCTCCTTTTGGAACGACTAACCAGAAGGAGGTTATCAGCATATGCTAAATAAGACACTTCCGAAAAACCAAAAAAAACAACTGGAGGGAATATTACTAATTACACTCGAAATACAAGCATTAAAAATGTGAGGCGAAAAAATTCCTTCTTGTCTAACCCCGCATTTAACAGGAATATTTCCAAAAGCACATCCATTCGATTTCAATCTCATATATGAATTCGAATACCAAAAACGTAGCAGAGAAATAATCGATGGGTTTATACCAAGCTGATGTAAAGACTAAAAAGCCTGAGGGTGCACAACACTGTCGAAAGCTTTAGATATGTCTAAAGCACATATATGTAATGATTGACCTTTCATTTGTGCATCCTTAAAAAGGAGAGCAAGCACCCGATGTGCATGTTGACAAGAAATCCCCTTTCTAAATCCAAACTGATTAGCATCATAATTCACAAAATCAATAATATAAGGAAAAAGCACATATTCAAAAAGTTTGCTAATATTGCAGGCGACAGTAATAGGCCTATAAGAATCACATTTATTTACGTCTTTTCCTCTCTTTACAATTGAGGTAACAGTACCACATAGGAAACTATCAGGCACTAAAGAACAGCAAAGACACATTTGAAAAAGTAGCTGCAAATGTTTTACAAGTTCCCGAGAATCTTTCCGTAAATGAAAAACACTTATATCATCAATATCAATAGACTGAGACTTCAGCCGCCTGATCGAATCAGTAATTATCTCAGCTGACACAGGAGGGACATGCTTTTGTTGCATTTTTTCGGGAAGGCACTTAGCAAGGAGTTGGGAATATCGGCTATGTACAGCGAAATTAACACGGGAAAAAATATTAGAATAATGTTGGATCCAAGCTGATTGCGGAATATTATCACTCTTATAATCAGTAAACTTGGAAGAATTCGTCATAAATTTCCACTCTTTCGAACTTTTTGGAAAATTAACTCCAGTTTCACGGACGGACCGCAGTTGTCTCTTATAAGCCGTTTTCGTTTTACGTTTAATATCAAAAACAGTACCACGAGAGGGACGCCCACAAGCAATCCAAATACGTAACCATAGCTTGGCCTGATTTTTCACTTTTTTCAAAAGAGGGTCATAATTCCAAACAAACTCTCGCGTGTTGGACCGAATGCGTTCAATTGGGACAGCTACTCGTTCGGTTTTTTTCAAACATAAAATGATTTGATAATAATACGTATTCAATTGCAAACGAGCACTGGGTGAGGTAACTCCGCAACAGAGGAGGTTATAAGGCACATTAATGGTACTCAGCAGGCTTGCAAGCGTGGCCACATATAGAGGCCAATCACAACGATTCCAATTTCGCCGTTGAAACCACTTTTTTTCTACGGATTGGGGAGCATTTATACTAGTTTAGATGTGACTGACACATACAGAGATATGGGTATGTGGTCATAATCTCTTTCATCAACGTGGACAGTTGAAGTTGTAACACCAGCAGAGCATACACAGTGGTCAAGGTTAGACCGGGAGCCGCTGGCATGTATGTAAGTAAATGGAAGATCTTTTGTCAGAATCCGGTAACCAAGGGGGAGGCACTCGAGCAGTGAATCGGATCGGGGGGAGGACATTGTCATGTCACAGTTCATGTCACCCATTAGTAGCCAATCATAACCAAGTTTCTCAATACCCGATACCAAATTTTTCAATTTTTTGCAAGCTTTAACAAAATGGGTGAATGACGCAAGATCATTCTTTTTATGTGGCAAATAAACATTGACTAGTACAAGATCACCAATCCTGACGGCTAAATAAATATCATCAGATCCGTAACACTATGGGGAAAGGGAAGAGAGTTTCCGATTCAGCACGCAAGCCAACCCACCGGAGGGACGACCACGAGTTCCTCGGGCATTTGTAGAAAAAACAATGTGGCCGGGGCTACGTCGAAGGAAATTTACGCTCACAGCCGGCAATAAATGTTCTTGAAAAAGGACTACATCAAATGTATCAAGAAGATTGTCAATACAAATGTCCTTATCTTTGGTCCCATTAATATTAAAAGAACAAATAGAGATAGGCAAAGATATCATTTGGCAATACCTTTGGTAGCAATAGCACGCAACTTGGGACATCGCAAACTATATGACACATGGTCTCCACCACAGTTAGCGCATTTAGGGGACAACTCACAGGGAGAGTCCTTTGATGATTCGTGGGGATCGGAGCATCGGGAGCATTTCACGACTGGGCTTCTGCAATTGGCAACTACGACGTCAGGAGAACGGCATCTATGGCAACAACGCGGGATCTGAAAATACTCAAAAACACGCAAAAATTCATAATCAACTTTCAATCCAGTTTTAATGGCATTGATCTTAGTTGAAAAATCTACAAACGAAATTCTGAGTGCATGGGAAGTTCCAAGCCTTGTTACGTCAGAGACTCCAGGGTATTCAGTAAGGCGAGAGATATCGTAATCAGTGCCTATACCCTTTAATAGACCAAAATATTTCTTTTCGATAAGTTTGACTTTAGAGTTCGCTAAAACTGAGGGTACAGCCTTGCAAAAATCATTCACGGCAACATTATCGATTCTTACAACAAGTTTATCGTTAGACGACCGTATGAGTAGAGAGGGAGGTGCTACTCGTGTCACCAACCCCTGCTGCCACCTACAACTTTTTTTAACACCATATTTAGGCATAGAGTCATTAGAGAGAACACGTGGTTAATGGGGTCAATGACCTAAATTTCCAAGGTCTATGTTGTTGTTGTTGTTGTTTTGGCCATGTGCATAGAGTCATTAGGGAGAACACGTGGTTAATTAAAGCGATTGGGAATTTGGAACACCTGTGCTGTCAGTCATTAATCAAATTGTTTCCGGGCAAAGTTTAATAATGTCTGACAGGTACTGTCAATCATTAATCAAATTGTTTCCAGGCAAAGTTTAATAATGTCTGACAGGTGATGTCAAGATTGATTGATATGTCACGAAATGGGGATTAATTTGATGTTTCTAAGGGGAAGGTGGGGAAGAGATATATTGATTGCGTAATCGAAGGGAGAGAATTCCCGAGAAATTGATTACATAATCGGTAGAACCCTATAAGGAGCTTGTGACGGGAATCCATTTATGGGCCATAGAATGACGTAATCAACTAGGACAAATGGATTTCTGAGAAATTGATTACATAATCGGTAGAACCCTATCAGAAGGTCATGACGGGAATCCATTTATGGGCAAAGAATGACGTAATCAACTAGGACAAATGGATTTCTGAGAAATTGATTACATAATCGGTAGAACCCTATCAGGAGGTCATGATGGGAATCCATTTATGGGCATAAAATGACGTAATCAACTAGGACAAATGGATTTCTGATAAATTGATTACATAATCGGTAGAACCCTATCAGAAGGTCATGACGGGAATTCATTTATGGGCATAGAATGACGTAATCGACTAAGACAAGCAAGTTACTTTCTTAATGTCCCTCCTAGACCCATTTTGCAACTTGAAGTACTTATCTTTTTCACCCACAACAATACTTTACAGCTTTTTGGATACCTCAACACCAAGAAATACTTTTCAAAGACCATTTCAGAGCAAGTTACTTTCTTAATATCCCTCCTAAACCCATTTTTCAACTTGAAGTACTTATCTTTTTCACTCACAACTATACTTTACAGCTTTTAGGATACCTCAACACCAAGAAATATTTTTCAAAGACCATTTCAGAACAAGTTACTTTCTTAATGTCCCTCCTAACACCATTTTCCAACTTGAAGCACTTATCTTTTTCACCCACAATTATACTTTACAGCTTTTTGAATAACTCAACACCAAGAAATACTTTTCAAAGTCCATTTCAGATCAAGTTACTTTCTTAATGTTCCTCATAAACCCATTTTCCAACTTGAAGTACTTATCTTTTTCACCCACAACTATACTTTACAGCTTTTTGGATACCTCAACACCAAGAAATAATTTTCAAAGACCATTTCAGAGCAAGTTACTTTCTTAATGTCCCTCCTAAACCCATTTTCCAACTTGAAGTACTTATCTTTTTCACCCACAATTATACTTTACAGCTTTTTGAATACCTCAACACCAAAAAACACTTTTCAAGGACCATTTCAGAGCAAGTTACTTTCTTAATGTTCCTCCTAAACCCATTTTGCAACTTGAAGTACTTATCTTTTTCGCCCACAACTATACTTTACAGCTTTTGGATACCTCAACACCAAGAAATACCTTTCAAAGACCATTTCAGAGCAAGTTACTTTCTTAATTTCCCTCCTAAACCCATTTTCCAACTTGAAGTACTTATCTTTTTCACTCAAAACTATACTTTACAGCTTTTTGAGTGTCACAACACAAAGAAATACCTTTCAAAGAACATTTCAGAACAAGTTACTTTCTTAATTTACATCCTAAACCCATTTTGAAACTTGAAGTACTTATCTTTTTCAACCACAACTATACTTTACAGCTTTTTGGATACCACAAAACCAAGAAATACCTTTCAAAGACCATTTCAGATAAACTTACTTTCTTAACGTCCCTCCTTCCTCCATTTTCCAAATTGAAGTAATTATCTTTTTCACACACAACAATACTTTACAGCTTTTTAGTTACCTCAACACCAGAGAATACCGTTCAAAGATCATTTAAGAGCAACTTACTTTCTTAATGTTCTTCCTAAACACATTTTCAAACTTGAAATACTTATCTTTTTCACACACAACTATACTTTACAGCTTTTGGATACCTCAACACGAAGAAATACCTTTCAAAGACCATTTCAGAGCAAGTTACTTGCTTAATGTCAATCCTAAACCCATTTTCCAACTTGAAGTACTTATCATGTTTCCTCACAACTATTCTTTACAGCCTTTTGATTTTAACAACACAAAGAAATTCCTTTCAAATACAATTTCATAGCAAGTTCCTTCCTTAACTTTCACCTTACCCTCAGTTTGCAACTTAAAGTACTGGTATTGATCAATCATACCTATCTTGTACAGATTTTCGTATGCCACAACATCAAGAAATACCTTTCAAAGACCATTTCAGAGCAAGTTACTTTCTTAATGTCCCTCCTAAACCCATTTTGCAACTTGAAGTACTTATATTTTTCATCCACAACTATACTTTACAGCTTTTTCGAAACTTCAACATCAAGAAATACTTTTCAAAGACCATTTCAAAGCAATTTACTTTCGTAATGTCCCTCCTAAGGCCATTTTCCAACTTTAATTAATTATCTTTTTCACCCACAACTATACTTTACAGCTTTTTGAACACCTCAACACCAAGAAATACTTTTCAAAGACCATTTCAGAGCAAGTTACTTTCTTAATGTTCCTCCTAAACCCATTTTGCAACTTGAAGTACTTATCTTTTTCACCCACAACTATACTTTACAGCTTTTGGATACCTCAACACCAAGAAATACATTTCAAAGACCATTTCAGAGCAAGTTACTTTCTTAATGTCCCTCCTAAACCCATTTTCCAACTTGAAGTACTTATCTTTTTCACCCACAACTATACTTTACAGCTTTTTGATTGTCACAACACCAAGAAATACTTTTCAAAGACCATTTCAGAGCAAGTTACTTTCTTAATGTCCATCCTAAACCCATTTTGTAACTTGAAGTACTTATCTTTTTCACCCACAACTGTAGTTTACAGCTTTTTGGATACCTCAACACCAAGAAATACATTTCAAAGACCATTTCAGAGAAAGTTACTTTCTTAATGTCCCTCCTCAACCCATTTTGCAACTTAAAGTACTTATCTTTTTCACCCACAACTTTACTTTACAGCTTTTTGGATACCTCAAAACCAAGAAATACTTTTCAAAGACCATTTCAGAGCAAGTTACTTTCTTAATGTTCATCCTAAACCCATTTTGCAACTTGAAGTACTTATCTTTTTCACCCACAACTATACTTTACAGCTTTTGGATACCTCAACACGAAGAAATACTTTTCAAAGACCATTTCAGAGCAAGTTACTTTCTTAATGTCTCTCCTAAACCCATTTTCCAACTTGAAGTACTTATCTTTTTCACTCCCAACTATACTTTACAGCTTTTTGAGTGTCCCAACACCAAGAAATACTTTTCAAAGACCATTTCAGAGCAAGTTCCTTTCTTAATGTACCTCCTAAACCCATTTTCCAACTTGAAGTACTTATCTTTTTCACCCACAACTATACTTTACAGCTTTTTGGATACCTCAACACCAAGAAATACCTTTCAAAGACCATTTCAGAGCAAGTTACTTTCTTAATGTTCCTCCTAAACCCATTTTTAAACTTGAAGTACTTATCTTTTTCACCCACAACAATACTTAACAGCTTTTTGGATACCTCAACACCAAGAAATACTTTTCAAAGACCATTTCAGAGCAAGTTACTTTCTTAATGTTCATTCTAAACCCAATTTCCGAATTGACATACTTATCTTTTTCACCCACAACTGTACTTTGCAGCTTTTTGGATACCTCAACACCAAGAAATACTTTTCAAAGACTATTTCAGAGCAAGTTACTTTCTTAATGTCCCTCCTAAGCCCATTTTCCAACTTGAAGTACTTATCTTTTTAACTCACAACTATACTTTACAGCTTTTTGAATGCTCCAACACCAAGAAATACTTTTCAAAGACCATTTCAGAGCAAGTTACTTTCTTAATGTCCCTCCTAAACCCATTTTGCAACTTGAATTACTTATATTTTTCAACCAAGACTGTACTTTACAGATTTATGGTTACCTCAAAACCAAGAAATACCTTTCAAAATGCATTTCAGAGCAAGTTACTTTCTGAATGTCCCTCATAAACCCATTTTACAACTTGAAGTACTTATCTTTTTCACCCACAACTATACTTTACAGCTTTTTGGATACCTTAACATCAAGAAATACGTTTCAAAGGCATTTCAGAACAAGTTCTTTTCTTAATATGCTTCTTAAACCAATTTTAAAAATTCTAAATTTTTCCATAGTAGATAAAAAAGCTATATCATAGCTGTGAATATTTTCTCGAAAGATAAGCAGTTCTATTTCAATTTTAAATTTTCTCAATGAAGTGAAGAAAAGTTCAAGTTCTCTTCTGAATTTTCTCAATGAAAAAGAAATTAGTTTTTATTCAATTCTATTTTTCCAAAATCATCAATGATAACACTTTTTCTGTTCGAACTAGCAAGTTTTCTACCAAAGATACCAAATTTTTTCTTAGAAGTAACATTTTTGATTGTGATAACAACTTTTCTGTCAGAAGTAGCAAGTTTTGCTTAACACTAACAAACCTTCTCATCAAAGTAACGATATTTTACTTTAATGTTAACATACTTTTACTGAACAAATAAAAATTTCTCTTAGAAATAATATTTTTCATCACTGATAACACTTTTCTGTTCGAACTAGCAAGTTTTCTACCAAAGATACCAAATATTTTCATAGAAGTAACATTTTTTTATTGTGATAACAACTTTTCTGTCAGAAGTAGTAAGTTTTGCTTAACACTAACAAACCCACTCATCAAAGTAATGATATTTTACCTTAATACTAACATACTTTAACTGAAAACACATAAATTTATGTTAGAAATAATATTTTTCGTCAGTGATAACACTTTTTCTGTTCGAAGTGACATGTTTTCTACCAAAGATACCAAATTTTTTCGTAGACGTACCATTTTTATATTATGATAACAACTTTTCTGTCAGAAGTAGCAAGTTTTGCTTAACACTAACAAACATTCTCATCAAAGTAATGATATTTTACCCTTAATACTAACATACTTTTACTGAACACACACAAATTTCTCTTAGAAATAATATTTTTCGTCAGTGATAAAACTTTTTCTGTTCGAACTAGCAAGTTTTCTACCAAAGATACCATATATTTTCTTAGAAGTAACATTTTTTGATTGTGATGACAACTTTTCTGTCAGAAGTAGCAAGTTTTGCTTAACACTAACAAACCTTCTCATCTAAGTAATAATATTTTAATCTAATACTAACATACTTTTACTGAACAAACAAAAATTTCTCTTAGAAATAATATTTTTCATCAATGATAACACTTTTTCTGTTCGAACTAGCAAGTCTTCTAGCAAAGCTACCAAATTTTTTCTTAGAAGTAACAATTTTTTATTGTGATAACAACTTTTCTGTCAGAAGTAGCAAGTTTTGAATAACACTAACAAACATTCTCATCAAAGTAACGATATTTTACTTTAATACTAACATACTTTTACTGAACACACACAAATTTTTCTCAGAAATAATATTTTTCGTCAATGATAACACTTTTTCTGTTTGAACTAGCAAGTTTTCTAGCAAAGATACCAAATTTTTCTTAGAAGTAACATTTTTTGATTGTGATAACAACTATTCTGTCAGAAGTAGCAAGTTTTGCTTAACACTAACAAACCTTCTCATCAAAGTAACAACATTTTACCCTAATACTAACATACTTTTACTGAACAAACAAAAATTTCTCTTAGAAATAATATTTTTCGTCACTGATAACACTTTTTCTGTTCGAACTAGCAAGTTTTCTAGCAAAGATACCAAATTTTTTCATAGAAGTAAAATTTTTTGATTGTGATAACAACTTTTCTGTCAGAAGTAGCAAGTTTTGCTTAACACTAACAAACCTTCTCATCAAAGTAACAACATTTTACCCTAATACTAACATACTTTTACTGAAAAAACAAAAATTTCTCTTATAAATAATATTTTTCATCACTGATAACACTTTTTCTGTTCGAACTAGCAAGTTTTCTAGCAAAGATACCAAATTTTTTCATAGAAGTAAAATTTTTTTGATTGTGATAACTTTTCTGTCAGAAGTAGCAAGTTTTGCTTAACACTAACAAACATTCTCATCAAAGTAACGATATTTTACTTTAATAGTAACATACTTTTACTGAACACACACAAATTTTTCTTAAAAATAATATTTTTCGTCAATGATAACACTTTTTCTGTTCGAACTAGCAAGTTTTCTACCAAAGATACCAAATTTTTCGTAGAAGTAACATTTTTTGATTGTGATAACAACTTTTCTGTCAGAAGTAGCAAGTTTTGCTTAACACTAACAATCCTTCTCATCAAAGTAATATTTTAACCCTAATACTAACATACTTTTACTCAACAAACAAAAATTTCTCTTAGAAATAATATTTTTCGTCAGTGATAACACTTTTTCTATTCGAACTAGCAAGTTTTCTACCAAAGATACCAAATTTGTTCTTAGAAGTAACATTTTTGATTGTAGTAGCAACTTTTCTGTCAGACGTAGCAAGTTTTTCTTAACACTAACAAACATTCACATCAAAGTAATGATATTTTACCTTAATACTAACATACTTTTACTGAACACACACAATTTTCTCTTAGAAATAATATTTGTCGTCAGTGATAACACTTTTTCTGTTCGAACTAGCAAATTTTCTTCCAAAGATACAAAATTTTTTCGTATAAGTAACATTTTTTGATTGTGATAACAACTTTTCTGTCAGAAGTAGCAAGTTCTGCTTAACACTAACAAATATTCTCATCAAAGTAACGACATTTTATCTTAATACTAACATACTTTTACTGAACACGCACACAAAGTTCTCTTAGAAATAATATTTTTCACTTCTATGTCTGAATCTATTTGCTTACGTGTCTGGGATGGGGATTGGTTAGGTTAAGTTAGCTATGTTATGTTGGGTTAGCTAAGTTAGCTGAGGTTAGGGTAGCTATTAAAAATTTCTCCAAGTTTAAGTTAGGTTAGGTTACCTTATCATGAGCACTCTTGATAAGCTAACCTAGCCTAACTAAAGCATGGTACAAAGTCGACATGGGTGGATTTTCCGGCAAGTATGGTTAGGTTAGGTTAGATCAAGTTAGGTTAGGTTAAGTTAGGTTATATTAGGTTAGCCTACGTACGCGCCTGTACGTAGGCTAACCTAACCTAACCTAACTTAACCTAACCTAACTTGATCTAACCTAACCTAACCATACTCGCCGGAAAATCCACCCATGTCGACTTTGTACCATGCTTTAGTTAGGCTAGGTTAGCTTATCATGAGCGCTCATGATAAGTTAACCTAACCTAACTTAAAAATGAAGAAATGTTTACTAGCTAACCTAACTTAGCTAACCTAACCTAACTTAGCTAACCTAACCTAACCAAACACCAATCCAGACATGTAAACAAATATATTCAGACATAGAAGTGAAAAATATTATTTCTAAGAGAAATTTGTGTGCGTGTTCAGTAAAAGTATGTTAGTATTAAGGTAAAATGTGGTTACTTTGATGAGAAGGTTTGTTAGTGTTAAGAAAAACTTGCTACTTCTGACAGAAAAGTTGCTATTACAATCAAAAATGTTACTTCTAAGAACAAATTTGGTATCTTTGGTAAAAAACTTGCTAGTTCGAATAGAAAAAGTGTTATCACTGACGAAAAATATTATTTCTAAGAGAAATTTTTGTTTGTTCAGTAAAAGTATGTTAGTATTAGGGTAAAATATCATTACTTTGATGAGAAGGATTGTTAGTTTTAAGCAAAACTTGTTACTTCTGACCGAAAAGTTGTTATCACAATCAAAAAATGTTACTTCTAAGAAAAAATTTGGTATCTTTGATAGAAAACTTGCTAGTTCAAACAGAAAAAGTGTTATCATTGACGAAAAATATTATTTCTAAGAAAAATTTGTGTGTGTTCAGTAAAAGTATGTTAGTATTAAAGTAAAATATCGTTACTTTGATGAGAATGTTTGTTAGTGTTAAGCAAAAATTGCTACTTCTGACTGTAAAGTTGTTATCACAATCAAAAAAATTTTACTTCTATGAAAAAATTTGGTATCTTTGCTAGAAAACTTCCTAGTTCGAACAGAAAAAGTGTTATCAGTGATGAAAAATATTAATTCTAAGAGAAATTTTTGTTTGTTCAGTAAAAGTATGTTAGTATTAGGGTAAAATGTTGTTACTTTGATGAGAAGGTTTGTTAGTGTTAAGCAAAACTTGCTACTTCTGACAGAAAAGTTGTTATCCCAATCAAAAAATGTTACTTCTATGAAAAAATTTGTTATCTTTGCTAGAAAACTTGCTAGTTCGAACAGAAAAAGTGTTATCATTGATGAAAAATATTATTTCTAAGAGAAATTTTTTTTTGTTCAGTAAAAGTATGTTAGTATTAGGGTAAAATGTTGTTACGTTGATGAGAAGGTTTGTTAGTGTTAAGCAAAACTTGCTACTTCTGACAGAAAATTTGTTATCACAATCAAAAAATGTTACTTCAAAGAAAAAATTTTGTATCTTTGCTAGAAAACTTGCTAGTTCAAACAGAAAAAGTGTTATCATTGACGAAAAATATTATTTCTGAGAAAAATTTGTGTGTGTTCAGTAAAAGTATGTTAGTATTAAAGTATAATATTGTTACTTTGATGAGAATGTTTGTTAGTGTTATGCAAAACTTGCTACTTCTGACAGAAAAGTTATCACAATCAAAAAATGTTACTTCTATGAAAAAATTTGGTATCTGCTTGAAAACTTGGTAGTTCGAACAGAAAAAGTGTTATCATTGATGAAAAATATTATTTTTAAGAGAAATTTGTGTTTGTTCAGTAAAAGTATGTTAGTATTAAGGTAAAATGTTGTTACTTTGATGAGAAGGTTTGTTAGTGTTAAGCAAAACTTGCTACTTCTGACAGAAAAGTTGTTATCACAATTAAAAAATGTTACTTCTAAGAAAATATTTGGTATCTTTGGTAGAAAACTTGCTAGTTCGAACAGAAAAAGTGTTATCACTGACGAAAAATATTATTTCTAAGAGAAATCTGTGTGTGTTCAGTAAAAGTATGTTAGTATTAAGGGTAAAATATCATTACTTTGATGAGAATGTTTGTTAGTGTTAAGCAAAACTTGCTACTTCTGACAGAAAAGTTGTTATCATAATAAAAAAAAATGGTACGTCTACGAAAAAATTTGGGTATCTTGGGTAGAAAACATGTTACTTCGAACAGAAAAAGTGTTATCACTGACGAAAAATATTATTTCTAAGAGAAATTTCTGTGTTTTCAGTTAAAGTATGTTAGTATTAAGGTAAAATATCATTACTTTGATGAGTGGGTTTGTTAGTGTTAAGCAAAACTTGCTACTTCTGACAGAAAAGTTGTTATCACAATAAAAAAATGTTACTTCTATGAAAATATTTGGTATCTTTGGTAGAAACCTTGCTAGTTCGAACAGAAAAGTGTTATCAGTGATGAAAAATATTATTTCTAAGATAAATTTTTTTTTGTTCCGTAAAAGTATGTTAGTATTAAGGTAAAATATCATTACTTTGATGAGAAGGTTTGCTAGTGTTAAGCAAAACTTGCTACTTTTAATAGAAAAGTTGTTATCACAATCAAAAATGTTACTTCTAAGAAAAAATTTAGTATCTTTGGTAGAAAACTTGCTAGTTCGAACTGAAAAAGTGTTATCATTGATGAAAAATATTATTTCTAAGAGAAATTTGCGTGTGTTCAGTAAAAGTATGATAGTATTAAAGTAAAATATGATTACTTTGATGAGTGGGTTTGTTAGTGTTAAGCAAAACTTGCTACTTCTGACAGGAAAGTTGTTATCACAATCAAAAAATGTTACTTCTATGAAAATATTTGGTATCTTTGGTAGAAAACTTACTAGTTCGAACAGAAAAGTGTTATCAGTGATGAAAAATATTATTTCTAAGAGAAATTTTTGTTTTTTGGTCTTTGGGGTGGGGGGGTGGGCCTTTGCGGGCCTTTGGGTTCGGGTTCCTTTGGGGGGCTGTGTGGGGCCCGGGGGGCCTCGGGCCTTGATGGACTGGGGGGTTCCTTCGGGTTGGGGATTACTTTTTCTATCTTCCATCGACAAATTAGAATTGAACTTTAAATTTCTTTATGTCTTTGTGAAATATAGAACTGAAGTGGAAGATTTTTGTTTTCTCTGGAGAAATTAGAATTGAAGTGTGTTCTTTGGTAAAGTTCAGAAGAGAACTTGAACTTTTCTTCACATCGTTGAAAAAATTTGGAACAGTATTTTAAATTTTTCATCCCTTTGAGAAAAATCTTAACTAAAGTGGAAAATGTTTATATTATTTTTAAAAATAGAATTGAATAAAAACTAATTTCTTTTTCATTGAGAAAATTCAGAAGAGAACTTGAACTTTTCTTCACTTCATTGAGAAAATTTAAAATTGAAATAGAACTGCTTATCTTTCGAGAAAATATTAACAGCTATGATATAGCTTTTTCTATCTACTATGGAAAAATTTATAATTTGTAAAATTGGTTTAAGAAGCATATTAGGAAAAGAACTTGTTCTGAAATGTCTTTGAAAGGTATTTCTTGGTGTTGAGATAACCACACCGCTGTTATGTATAGGCTTAGTTGAAAAAGCTAAGTACTTCAAGTTGGAAAACGGGCTTATGATGAACATTCAGAAAGTAACTTGCTCTGAAGTGCCTTTTGAAAGAGATTACATGGTTATGGGGTATCCAAAAAGATGTAAAGTATAGTCGTGGGTGAAAAAGATAAGTACTTCAAGTTTCAAAATGGGTTTAGGAGGGACATTAAGAAAGTAACTTGCTCTGAAATGATCTTTGAAAAGTATTTCTTCGTGTTGAGGTATCCAAAAGCTGTAAAGTGTAGTTGTGTTTGAAAAAGATAATTACTTGAAGTTGCAAAATGGGTTTAGGAGGGACAAAAAGATAGAAACTTTCTCTGAAAAGGTCCTTAAAAAGTATTTCTTGGTTATTAGGTAATCAAAAAGATCTAATGTAAAGTTCTGGGTCAAAAAGAGAAGTACTTCAAGTTGGAACATGGGTTTACGAGGGACATTAAGAAAGTAACTTGCTCTGAAATGGTCTTTGAAAGGTATTTCTTGGTGTTGAGGTATCCAAAAAGCTGTAAAATATAGTTATGGGTGAAAAAGATAAGTACTTCAAGTTGCAAAATGGGTTTAGGAGGTACATTAACATATTAACTTGCTTTGAACTGGTCTTTTAAATGTATTTCTTGGTGTTGTGACACACAAAAAGCTGTAAAGTATAGTTGTGGGTGAAAAATATAAGTACTTCAAGTTGCAAATTGGATTTAGGAGGTACATTAAGAAAGTAACTTGTTCTGAATTGGTCTTTGAAAGGTATTTCTTGATGTTGAGGTATCCAAAAGCTGTAAAGTACAGTTGTGGATGAAAAAGATAAGTACTTCAAGTTGCAAAATGGGTTTAGGAGGGACATTAAGAAAGTAACTTGCTCTGAAATGGTCTTTGAAAAGTATTTCTTGGTGATGAGGTGTTCAAAATGCTGGAAAGTATAGTTGTGTGTGGAAAAGATAATTACTTCAAGTTGGAAAATGGGGTTAGGAGGGACATTAAGAAAGTAACTTACTCTGAAATGGTCTTTGAAAAGTATTTCTTGATGTTGAGGTATCTTAAAAGCTGTAAAGTATAGTTGTGGGTGAAAAAGATAAGTACTTCAAGTTGGAAAATGGGTTTTACGAACGACATTAAGAACGTAACTTGCTCTGAAACGGTCTTTGAAAAGTATTTCTTGGTGTTGAGGTATCCAAAAATCTGTAAAGTAAAGTTGTGGGTGAAAAAGATAAGTACTTCAAGTTGGAAAATGGGTTTAGGAGGGACATTAAGAAAGTAACTTGCTTGTCTTAGTCGATTACGTCATTCTATGCCCATAAATGAATTCCCGTCATGACCTTCTGATAGGGCTCTACCAATTATGTAATCAATTTCTCAGAAATCGATTTGTCCTAGTTGATTACGTCATTCTATGCCCATAAATGGATTCCCGTCATGACCTTCGGATAGGGTTATACCGATTATGTAATCAATTTCACAGAAATCCATTTGTCCTAGTTGATTACGTCATTCTATGCACATAAATGTATTCCAGTCATGACCTTTTGATAGGGTTCTACCGATTATGTAATCAATTTCTCAGAAATCCATTTGTCCTAGTTGATTACGTCATTCTATGCCCATAAATGGATTCCCGTCACGAGCTCCTTATAGGGTTCTACCGATTATGCAATCAATTTCTCGGGAATTCTCTCCCTTTGATTACGCAATCAATATATCTCTTCCCCACCTTCCCCTTAGAAACATCAAATTAATTCTCCTTTCGTGAATCAATAATTCCCCTTAGAAACAACAAATTAATTCCCATTTCGTGAAATATCAATCAATCTTGACATCACCTGTCAGACGTTATTAAACTTTGCCTGGAAACAATTTGATTAATGATTGACAGTACCTGTCAGACATTATTAAACTTTGCCCGGAAACAATTTGATTAATGACTGACAGCACAGGTGTTCCAAATTCCCAATCGATTTAATTAACCACGTGTTCTCCCTAATGACTCTATGCACATGGCCAAAACAACAACAACAACAACATCGACCTTGGAAATTTAGGTCATTGACCCCATTAACCACGTGTTCTCCCTAATAACTCTATGCCTAAATATGGTGTTAAAACAAGTTGTAGGTGGCAGCAGGGGTGGGTGACACGAGTAGCACCTCCCTCTCTACTCGTATGCTGCTAATTGCCTCATGACCGGAGACCTTGTCAATTACCTCTCTACGTTTTGCTGGGTTATTCAAAACCTTAGGCACATTCGAGATAACAACTGTGGCTAGATTATCATTCGCGGGGACAGTAGGTAATGCCGGGAAATTCATATCATAATTTGTGAGCTTAGAATCAATAACTTCTAGAGTTTGGCCAATTTTATTAATCTTGGTAGCTAAGCGTGAATATGGTACAGCCGGTATGGTAGGAACTTCGGTTGGAAGTCGGAACACAAAAATAGGAATACTTATGTTCTCAGAATCACATTTCCGAATTAAATCAATCATATCTCTGATATTATTTGTAATTGCTTTATTGCCAACGCGCTTAGGACAACAGTCATCTGGAACTGTAGCTGAATAAAGTTCAATCTTTGCAGTTGAAACAGCCGAATTCTCGAAAAAATCAACCGCATGACTCACGATGATATCGTCGTCAATTCCCGCTTCTAAATTTACTTGGATAAAGTTCAAAACAGGCGAATAAACATACCTGTCATTATCGCTTGCAGCACTCATAGTCCGCTTTAAACCGGTTTATCTAGGCAGGCAATTCACATCACGTCTTGTCTTGGCAAGAGCTAAATGAATACAAATGATGGCCAATGTTTTTAAAGATGAGATATCTAAAAAGGAGAATGTCTAAATTCAAAACTAGATGAGATTTTCTTATAGGATTTTGACGGGGGGGGGGAGATACCCATTACAAAGTTAAGTCAAGAAAGAGTCCATGGAATCGGTACATCCTCAGGGGCCCCTCCAGCTGGGAGCGGGAAGAAGAGGGTAGGTCAAATTTATGAAAATATTCAAAAATTTTGTGATATGACAAAATTCTTTCTATGAAAAAAACAGTTTATCCATTTCCGGATATGACAAAAATGGGGGAACCGAGTAATGGGTAAATTTCAAAATATTTTCAAAAAATGTGCAGAGTAGCACGTGAAAGTAAAATATATCCAATTTTCAGTAAATTATTTTTTCCTTGAATTTACATTAAATATTAAGAAGACTTCTCATTTTTTCTATAATAGCCTCTTAAAATGATGGTCAATGTTTTTAAAGATGAGATTATGAAGTCGGAAAGGTAATGGAATCTACCATGGTATTCTGTCAATGACACTGGCAACATTCAAAAGGCTGGTTTTTCCGTTGCTTGGTTAGCAAATCGCAGCTCTAGTCGGTCACTTAAGTCCTCAAGCCTCGCAAATGGCTGTTCGATTCAGTGTTTGTGCGGGCAACCCTGTGTATTTGCTATTCGCCAATGGTTTGTGGTATGGTGACCGTATATATTTTCCGGGCGTGTCAAATCCACCTTAGCTGATGACTTTTTAATGGATGGAAGATCACTTGGTACATTTCAAAAGCCTCAAGAGATTTTCACGATATACGATCAACGAAAAGTTATTGGCCACGTCCATGCCAAAGTTATAGTTAAGCTCAGTGCCATTATGTTCATTAGGAAAATGAAGAGACAGGTTTTGAGTGATATTGAAACTTCTCTGTTTTCTCTGCCGATTTAATAGCCTTTACAGTGAAGCCTAGAGTTTGTCCTTGAAAATTTGAGCAATTGCTTTTTCGTCTTAACAGGCTTCCAAATTAAACAAATGAGTCGGATCGGTCTATTGGTTACCATTGCTAGTTTTCTCACCCTAGTTGGGGTGTCCCTTCGCATACTAATGGTTTTGGGTACCTAAAATGAATCCGTTACATATGCTAAACATCGGTGGCATTTTATCCTTTCAGGGCTACAAAATTTCTTAGTCTTTGCACTAATATGTCCTCACCTCACCAGTGAAAGCTCCTGGCTGCTGATGTTCCTTGTGCTCTTGGCTTAAATTCGCTTTCTGGTAGCATTCCTGCTCATCCTAGCACCGTTTTTTACTATAGCTACTTACAGTGTTGCATATACATACAAAATTCAAAACAAAAGAGACTGCAACATTGGAGAACGCCACTATGCTAAGAGCACATCTAAAAAGCCCTCGGAATAGAATTATTCTTGCTCTGAACTTCAAGTGCTTTTCAATTAGTTGACAAGTGGAGAAAATTAGCTCTATGGTCGAATGGGCAATTTGTTTTTTTCTGGGGTATGAAACAATAGTACCGTAGTCTTCAGTTAGTATTTCAAAAAAAAAACCACCTAGTTCTGAGACAAGTGTGTAACTTAAGATAAGTACTTAACTTAAGAAAACTTAAGACGTAACTTAAGACAAGTGTGTAACATACCTGAATCTGTAATTCAAAATGTTGACAAAAGCAATGGTAGGCTATCGTAAGCGACCCAAAAATAAAAGTGCACGAGAGTTAGACAATTTATATTTACCACTTTGCTTTTGATAGTTCGACGCAATATATCCGTATAACTTACTTTCCATGGTATTACTGTAGAAAAAGCTAAGTGTTAGAAGGTAGAGGGCATAAAGATATTGGGTGTATATTTCAACTGAATGGGATTGTGCCCTTTTCTAAGTATTACTCTAAGGACTCACTAGGTCTACTCTTGATAACAGTAATTCCATTTAAATTGCTAACTGAAATTTTAAATTAAAAGCATTTTTAGAAGTGTATAAAAAAAAAATTCTTGGGGGGACAGATATCAGAGTTTTTTTCAATAACGGAAGAATATAAAACACAAAAGTTGTTCTTTCACTTTAGCTGGGGTACTTTTTTTCCTGGATGGGGTGCTTGGGGCTAATTTAAGGGGATGTCTCCTCTCCTGTTAGCTGGTAAGTTTATAATATACAGGCCACCAAGGCTGCCAAATGGACACTTTAGTGTTTTGTTGTTTTTTTTTACATTTTTTAACCCAGCTGATACCAGGACATTTCAGGTCTAGAAAGGCCAATCTGAAAATAAAGGACACTTGGCATTTTGGTCCTACAATTGACTCCTAATTAATTGTGATTAAAGAGCCTAAAACCGCTCGAAAATAGCATCGGATCGAAACTGAAAAGTCACCGTTGGAATCGATAACCATACACAGGATTTTACAGCCCCCTCACCTCGAAAAGCACTGATTTTTTTTTTTTTTTTTTTGTATGAGTAGCACTCATGTGTGCTCTTTTTTTCTGCTTCTTTTTTCCTTTTTTTTTCTTGTGCTGCTTTTTTTTTTCTTGGCTACTAATGGAGCACTGAAACATCATAGAGAGCTGCTTAAGGGCTCACTCAATAGCTATTTTTTATATCTAACCGCTTTTTATTGAGTTGACTTGATAACGCCAGCATAAAATGTCATACGGCACCCAAAAAATGCATTATGGGTCGCATTTCCATAATTTTGTAATGAAAGTACCAAAAATGGCCTTTTCCCATGAAAAGACTCCAGTAAAGGTAATTTTCAAAATTTAGGTAAGAAACTAGGGAAGGGATGGGCAGCATCCCCTCCCCATCCCTTTAATTACCGCCAATAGAACTAGCACTCAGGCAACATTGTAGAAAGATGTTTGAAGGCTCAGTTCAAAGCTACTGATTATTTCAGCTTACTTTTTGCAAATTTATAGTTGAAAAGAGCATCAATAGGCCGTGCAAAGCAGTGATTAAACTTTGAGGTCTAGGGTACCTTATTGTCAAAAAATTCTAGCTTGTAATGAACGCATGGTTTGAAACCGCGAATAGTGTGAAGAAGACTCTTATGGGTACAGTGGTGGATCCAGGGGGGCGAGGGGGCGCGAGCCCTTCCTAGTGTAGTCTAAAGTAGTGTAATTTACCTAATTAGCCCAAGTTTGCATTAATTAAACTTGCTCCTAACGCATGTTTATCGGATCAACCTATTTTGCGCCCCCCCCCCCCCTAAAAAAATCCTGGATCCACCCTTTATGGGTAAGACGCTTTAGCTAATGGTAACAACTATTGCATATGGTCATCGTATTGGACGGAACAATTTTTTGAAATCAGTATTCTTTTTCAAGCACCAACTTATTTCTAATAATCAGTTCTCCCAGAAACTTAGAGAACTAAAAATAATTAAAATTCAAAATTTCCGAAAGGTAAATTAACTACACGACTTAAATTCTTTTTAATAATTCCTTAGATAATTGAATTTTTCATTTGTAACTCCTCAAAGATGTGAAGGACAAATACCCCATGAATTCCTTTTGTCACAAATCAGAGATTTTTTAAGGCAAATTTTAAGAGAGATGTGAAGTTGCCTTGATATTTAATGCGTTATTCTAGCAAAAACTCATGTTAAGTCCCTTAGTCTTTTTCCCTAAGTTAGAAAAACATTTTCTATAAGGTCGTTGTCACTATTTTTAAAACTTCAAAAAAGTGCAAAAGTTAATTTTAAAAACAAAGTTTTTCCGATAAAATTAAAGAGAGAAGTTGAACCTTAAAAGAAACAAAAATGACTGCTTCGCAGTTCACGCAACATAATTTTGGAAAACTATTTCAAACAAACTGGCTCATAGTATTTTCCTATATTTGTAAAAACCTGAAAGACTAGTGCTTATCTGAATATATTTTTTTGTTTTTTAGAAAGTTCCAATTGTGTCATAAAATTTATTGATTTCATGACTGGTATAAAGACTATTGACAGCTTTTTTACTTATATTTTTATTTTATGCAGGCCACTTAAGGATTGTTCTGTTTATATTTCTTTTGTGTTTTCAGTAAAGTACTAGTTTTTCGGAATTCTACAAAAATTGGCTAATATCACGAGCCATGTTGTTTTGAGCAGTTTTCTCGAAAATATGTTGCATAAACTGCAAGCAGTAATTTTTGTTCGTTTTAAGTTTCAACTTCACTCTTTAGATTCATCAGAAAAACTTCTTTTTTAATTAATGTACTTACTAATGTTGTATGGATCCGATTTATTTGCGTTAATTTAGTTATAAATATTTCTGTCTTAAGAACACAGCTCTTACGCGTTATTTTTTTTCGAAAGGTTTTCATAAGCTAAAGTTCTATGGTCACTTGGAAGAAACATTAAGACACAATAACAGTAAGAAGAACATACTGAAGAACACAATTTGGGCGAAATGTAATAATATGGTTTTCTCAAGCCATAAGTCAGTTAGTGTTTTTTTCCACAAAATGCATAACCTTTCTGCTGCTTTCAAACCACTGCTTTCAAACCACTGGTGAAACTGAATGGACAAGGGATTGTCATTGCAGAACATGCACGCTTTCTGGGAGTTGTATTTGACCAAAAACTGACATGGAAACCCCATCTGGATGAGCTGATTGGCAGTCTCAAACAAAGACAAAATTTCATTAATGCTCTCTGCCTTGGAAGAAGGGGAGCCCCCACAGCCTTTGCTTCAACTATTGTAGTCAGTGGTGATATCCAAGATAGACTATGGATCATTTATATATGGATCTGCTAAGAAATGTCTCCTGAAGAAACTTGACACTACCCTCCATGCAATCAAGGAGGCACACTTGTGCCTCTTTAAAGAGGCGGCCCACCACAATGTTAAGAGATTTCCGGTCCTAGCGATCGCAAAGAGACGGCGGTGATCGCATTTTGTAGCCTAAGCTCAAACTAAGAAACATGCAAAATTTCACCCCCCTCCGATTTTATCTTCATGGGGGAAAGTGGTCCGGAAGTTTCGATCCACCCACCACAGCCCCCCTTTAACGTTGTTCGATCGGTCTGAAAGTTGGAGGATAAGCTTTTCTAGGGCCTGTAAGCTCATCTTTAAAATTTCAGCTCTATTCGATCATTGTGTTTCTGTTTTCTAAACACAAAATTGAGCCGCTTAATGCTTATCAAGTTTTTTTTATTTGACATGTCTACAGTCCGAAGATGACACCAGAGCGGGTGATAGAACTTTTGCTTGCACTACAATTTAGTCTGTTAGAGAGTGGGAGATTTTCAGACCGAGAAAACTATCTCCCGAAGTTATAGTTACTAACCACCTCGTTGTCCTATCAGAGCCCAGGTTCCTTTGTCCCACCATAACCCCCCTTCAACGTTGTTTGATCGGGCTGAAATTTAGAGGATAAGCTTTCCTGTAGCCTGGGAGCTTCTCCTCAAAATTTCATTGGCCTGGGAGCTCAATCCGATCACTCCTTCCTTGTTTTCCAAAATCCAAATATCAAGTTATTTTTCTTTATCTGACACGCCTACAGGCCACAGTTGGCAACGGATCCGGGTGAATGAGGACTCATTCGAAGCGGAATTCGACCTGTTAGGGCCTTTTGACTCCTGACACGATCAGCTAACTGTTAGTCAAGCAATAATAAGTAATAAACTATACAAAAACATGCATAAATTATTTAAAAAAAAACTAGGTTTTCTAAAGATTTAAAGAAGCTGTCACAAGTTCGAAACTTAAAACCTTACAGGGATTAGGAGGTACAGTTGGGGGGCTGCCACCCCCCAAACCCCCCGCTTTTGCAGCTTCTTTTCTCCGATCACTCCTTCCCTGTTTTCCAAAAACCAAATATCAAGTTTTTTTATCTGACACGCCTACAGGCCACAGTTGGCAACGGATCCGGGTGAATGAGGACTCATTCGAAGCGGAATTCGACATGTTAGGGCCTTTTGATATTTTCAGACCGAAAAAATTATCCCCCGAATTTACATTTATGAAAAGCCTCATTTTCCTATAATAGCCCATGTTAATTTTTAAAATGCATAGTATTTCATTATTAAATCAGATCAAAATAATCCTCTTAACCTGACGAGACCGACTGTAAGCTTCCAAAACTTTTAGCTCTTTCCCATAAGTTTTTTTTGTTGAAAAACGAAAATCTTACTTTGTATTTGCTCGCGTCGAAAATAGACTGCAGAAACTAAAAATAAATTAACATGTCTCTGGTGATGCAGTGGTCAATATTCCTGTCTGTCATGCGAAGACCCGGGTTCGATTCCCCGTCAGAGTAAATTTTTTACCTATTGAATTTAAAGTAGTATCTCTTAAATTTAAAGTTTAAAAAAGAAACTCAGTTTATTTTTTAAATCCAATCTATTAAATCCTTCGGCTCAACAGGCGTCTCCAGAGGAATATCACAGTCGGCCTTCAGCTTGCATGTAAGTCTCCACTGCTTTGATAACATGTCGTATACCCGCATGCTCCAAGAAAAGTTGAAAAAAGAAAATCTTACTGTGCATTTGATTTGAGTATTCAGGAATTAAAAGCCTTAACAAAAGAATCTTCAAAAAGAGGGGGTTTGGGGGGCGGCAGCCCCCCAACTTTAACTCCTGACACGATCAGATAACAGTTAGTCAAGCAATAATAAGTAATAAACTGTACAAAAACGTGCATAAATTATTTGAAAAAAACTAAGTTTTCTAAAGAGTTAAAGAGGCTGAGTCACAAGTTCGAACCTTAAAACGTACAGGGATAAGGAGGTACAGTTGGGGGGCTGTCACCCCCCAAACCCCTCGCTTTTGCAGCCTCTTTACTTAAGATTTTTATTTTGGGGGTCTGCCGCCCCCCTCATCCCCCGCTTTTTTCCTTGCAAAGAAATGCTTTGCGACACGAAGTCTGCTTGAATTTTTTACCGTAAGAACATCCTATTGCATCTCTTTGATTAGAAACACTACTGAGCCTGTTTGCTGGATTTTTTACAGGAGATTTTTCCCTAACCGATACCAAGCTATAATGTGATGAACTTAACAATTATGAACAGAAAAAAAAGGGAACAGAAGAAGGGCTCAGCATAAACAAGCAGTTTAGGTTCAGGTAGGTTCAGGTTCATCTATTTTTCCATCATACATAATCACACCGAATACATAATTATACCTGGCACAGAGACAAGTTTGTAGTTATAATTGTAAAGAACTGAGTTGTCATTGCCAAATTCTCTGAAGATTTAAAAAAATGCCATTGAAACAGTTTCATTCGTGTTCGTACGACCAACTGATTGCAGGCTACAGGACTTAAAAAATCTTAACAAAAGAGGCTGCAAAAGCGGGGGGTTTGGGGTGCGGCAGCCCCCCAACTGTACCTCCTAATCCCTTTACGTTTTAAGGTTCGAACTTGTGACTCAGCCTCTTTAACTCTTGAGAAAACGTAGTTTTTTTCAAATAATCTTACGAAGAGCCCTTGTTTGCCTAAAATCAACTCCTATTGCAGCTATGTACTGTAAAGTGGGGATCCAGTCTCTTCACTCCAGAAGAAAATATCTCCTTGCAAGATACCTTGCAAAGAAGATAAGACTCAATTACCACATTATCTACAAAGGAATCATTAGCCACCACAACCCTCATGTCCGCTACAAATCCACAGAGATGCCCTCTTTTCAGAGATTCCTTTGCCTTCCTGGCATGGAAGAATTCATACAGAATGGCTGGCTGACTGTTGACTTGGATGATGATTCTCCCAGTGCCTCCAAAGCAATTGGGGAACTGATTATTCCTAAGATCAGCATTGGAAAAAAGGAGGACCTTCCCCAAGCACTGATGAAAGTCATATTTCTGGGAAAGTTTGCAGAATATCAGGACTACATCCAAGTTTATACAGATGGCTCAAAGACAGAAACAAAATGTAGCTGTGCAATAGTTATACCCTCCTAGAGCTTGTCTCTTTCCTGCCGTTTACCCCTACCTGACAATTTTTTCTGCAGAACTTGTGGCAATTAAGCTTTCTCTTCAAGGCAAACAGAGACCAAACATCAGAAGTATATTGTCTGCACTGATTTACTGTCAGTTCTGGTTTACCTTTCACACCAGCAACACCAAGCAAGAAATGTTGCCATTGAGATTGAAAATTTGGCTACACAACTTGCAAGAAAGGGTGGAATATATCAGTCCAATTTATGTGGGTTCCAGCACACTGTGGTATAACAGGAAATGAATTAGCATACCAGGCTGCAAAACAAGCCTTCCATCTGGGTCTGATCACTCAAACCCCTATTAATGGTCCTGAATTCCTGTCTTCAATCAGTTCAAAATTTAGATAATTTTGGAGACCACACTGCCTTTCCATGACGATAAAATAAAAGTTCAAAATAGGGATAAAATCCTTTTTAATAGACAGTGTTTAGAAAATTCACAAAAAATACCAGATATTTCGGTCACATATAGAGTGACCGTCATCAGTAGTAAAACTAAAAGTTTTAGTTTTATTACTGATGACGGTCACTGTATATGTGACCGAAATATCTGGTTTTTTTGTGAATTTTCTATACACTATCTATTGAAAAGGATTTTATCCTTATTTTGAACTTTTATTTTAAATTTCATATTTTGGAGGAAGAAGAGGCTTGGCTCCGTTCCTTCCATATCCAGCTCCTGGATCTCTATGATTACAAGCAGCCGTCAAAAGAAATGTACCCCTCATCTCGCATCCTTTCAACTTGTCTCTTTCGTCTTAGACGTGGCCATGCAAAGACATAATAATCACTATTCCATTGGAAAATGACCCCTTGCCCCCACTGCGACACACGTGGAGTGTATAAAGACATGCGTCACATCATCTTCAACTGTAGAAAATATGAAAAGGAGAGGGAAATACTGAGGAATTGCTGTGAGAAGGCATTTAAGGCATTCACAATGCACTCTGTTCTGGGCCATCACATGTCTCCTCCTTGGGCTAGACGACTAAGCACAAACCTTTTAAGTATATTTGTTAAGACTACTGGTTTGGTTCATTCCCTTTAAGTTTTTTTTTTTTTTTTTTTTTTTTTTTTTTTTTTTTTTTTTTTACCCCTATATTAGCTCATTTTATAGAGTCATCACACTTAGTAATTTTTTTTATCTATGTCTTATCAGCTTTGTTTTTGTATTTGGCGTATGTGACAGGAATGATGTATATTTGCATTATTTACTTTAATTGTGTTGTAATTGTATTTTAATTGTTTTATGAGATAGCACAGCTGAATAACTCTGATTCCCGTTTTTCAACGCGGGTATTTGCTGCAGGTGAAAACCCCCCAACCAATAGCACAAAAAGTGATACCTGATCTGGCTCAATGAATGTCGACTGAAGTGACACCCAAGCAAGCTATTGTTTATAGAAGGCACAGAATAACCGAGTGATACGAAGGCATATGACGGATTGGTCGAACGCGTCAAACCCCAAACAACAACAACAACATACTGAAGAAAAACGGATATTAAAGTATTTGGGTGACAAAGATCCCGGACTATCCAAATAATAGGAAAGGCAAAGGGGTTAAGCACATATACAAAGGAGATAAACTTGTTATTAAGTTTACTTGCGGTTTTACTTGAGGAATCTTATAAAAGCAAATTAAAGCTGTTTGTATTTTTACTGCATAGACTGCATGTTTAAATTTTATAGTACCCATGGATTAAATTACTGGAGAATACGTCAGCCACACTTTTTTTTAATAAAAAATATATGCATTTTCTTAATTTGCTTCTAAGTATTTTTACATAAAATATTAGTGCTAGAAAAATGTTCTTGTTTAAAGGCTCATTTTATGCCTTAGCAACTTTTTCAAAGATTCATTGATATACCACTTGTCATTAGAATGCACTTCCTTTCTGTTCTCTTGAAAATGGTTTAAATACACTCTTATTATTATATTAAATTTAAATACCCTTATTATTATGGTTTAAATACACCCTTATTGTTATATTGTGAAAGCCCAAGAAAATTGAAAATTTTTGCTTACTTAAAGTCACCAGTAATATGATACAGTGGTCAGCCAGATGGTATCATTTTGAATTCTTATTTAAATAACCTCTGTTGCACTTTGAGGCTGTCCCTTTGGAGTTGTTTCTTAAGCTAAAATCAGAAAGCCATTATCTTTTCAGCTTCAGCATTATCTGTATCAAGTTCTAATTAGTATCTGCCAACGGCATCTATCATTTCCTTTCTTAAAGTGCATCGACAATTGGCGTACAGTTTGAGTGTTGCTTGTCTGTAATTAAACAAGCAGAAGTGGGTTGCTTATCAGCCGCTAGCGCCGGTGTACCTGCCATGAGCTATCTGCTTTTAACTGCAGGGAATAGGTGAGCTGAAACCAACTTTTCTCTTGACTCATTCACGGGCACTTACTCAATATATAGCATTCGAAGTCTGCTGATCATACAAACAAGTGACCTTGACATATTACCTACTGATAAACAAATAACGCTGTGAAACACGGACTATGATTTTGAATTTGCTCTGCTGAGGTCGTTGCATGCTTGCGATGGCCGGTAAACTCATTTGGAATGCCGTATTAAACTTTTTGTCATGTGCAGTAAAAAGTCATAATGAAGTCACAAGGAGAGAAGGCCCGTTTTTGAAAAAAAAGATATTCTGAGAGCAAAAGAGATTATATGTGCAGATGCGAACTGTGTGGCTCGAATGTCTACAAAGGCTGCTATGAGTGACAATGTTTTGGAAATGAACATACCGTTACAGACATGCGATGACTATAAGGTTTATTTGCCTACATTTCCTTTTTTTTAGCCAGAAGAAGTTCTCTCGATCCCAGGTGAAAGCACAGAGATTGTTACACGAAAGATTACGGAAATGTGTTACAAATTGGACGTTTTGATGGAACAAAACTTCTCGAACAGTGAACCTGCAACTACTGAAATCTCTGCTGAACACATTTCCAAAACAGCCTATACCGTGGCAATGAAAAATATATTAAGTAACGTTGCCAAATCGGAATTGCCGAAAGACTTTTTAGAATAAGTATTTGGTGTTGCCAGCTCAAAAATTGTTGAGCTAAAGCGCACCCAAAGTGACTGGAAGGTTATCACTGCATTCAAATACGTTGCTCACTTAGTCGAGTATGCGCTTCATAGCTGTAAGAAATCCATTAGTGCTAAGGTCAAAAGTCCTTCTCTTTTTGGAATAATTAAACGTGGCCCCAACGATCTGACTTCTGATGACCAAGTCTCTTGAGCCAAAGTTTAGCAAAGTAAAGTCGGCTCTTCAACCTTTCCGATGGAAATTTGAAACAAAAGAGGATTTATTACGAGCAATGAAGTCCCAATTAGTGATCGGTTTTGAAAGATTCACCATTTAAGTGTTTTTGTTTCTACCCCTTCCATGCTTTAAGCGTAAATCATACAGACATATTTCAAGTAGATCTATAATGCAATTCATTGTTCTGTCTGTGGCGAAAAAGTCATGGAAGTTCTCAAGCAGCCCCTTGCCACAAAATGTGTTCTTTGCAAAGCAGACAGATACCTGTGTTACAGTTACAAATGCCTTATTGCACAGGCTCTGCTGGAAAGTAAATGCAGAATGTGCAGAATGGTGCAGAATGAGATTCAGCTGCGGAATTTTGTCGTAAATATTAATGGTAAGGTTAACGATTGAATCCCTATTCTTTCGCAGTTAATACAGTGACATGAGCTAGTGCTAATTCAAGAGCATTTCCTGTCAGAAGACCGCCAAAGCCTGCTACCACTGTTTTCTAATTTTCATCTTCTCTTTCATAGTGCAATTTTGAGACAGAGAGGCAGACCATCTGGTGGTCTTGCTATCCTATCCGTTTCCCTTGCAAACTATTAACAGAGACTGATTGCTTTATTGCCGCTAATCTTGGATATTATGTAGTAATTAATGTATATCTGCCTACTAATTACAACAACAAACAGTCGGATTTTCGGTTAGCGTCTGCCTGCAAGCTTCTTGACAGATTTATTAAAAAAGTAGCCTTATTGGCACACATATAAATTCACAAATGCCTTATTGCACAGGCTCTGCTGGAAAGTAAATCTGGTACAGAATGAGATTCAGCTGCCGAATTTTGTCGTGAATATTAATGGAAAAGTTAGAAACGATAGAATCCCTATTCTTTCGCAGTTACTGCAGTGACATGAGCTAGTGCTAATTCAGGAGCATTTCCTGTCGGAAGACCGCCAAAGCCTGCTACCAATATTTCCTAATTTTCATCTTCTCTTTCATAGTGCAATTGGGAGACACAGAGGCAGACCATCTGGTGGTCTTGCTATCCTATCCCGTTTTCCTTGCAAACTATTAACAGAGACTGATTGCTTTATTGCCCATTAATTACATGTAGTAATTAATGTATATCTGCCTACAAATTACAACAACAAACAGTCTCATTTATGGTTTGCGTCTGCCTGCAAGCTTGTTGACTAGTTTATTAAAAAAGTAGCCTATCAACGTGTTATCATCAGCGGATATTTCAACATACATATAAGGAAAGCGATGTCTAAACGGTTGCAACTCTTTTGGGGCTTCGTTCCTCTCGACTGCTGTTTATGACCTAAAATTGACAACTTTTTATAAATTGGGCCGTTATCCTCAACTTCTAACAAAGACCATGTTGTTGCTTCGCTCGGTTGTCATGAGGTCAAAGTTGTAAAAGAAGGATTCCATTCGGACCACCTTCCTATATCTATTTGTTTTTACTTCTTTCCACCTATGGCTGAAAATAAAGAATCGAATTGGTTTTCATACCGAGGTTGGAAAAATGTATCAAGTGATGCTTTCAGTAAAGTCTGTGACGAGATAGTGAGCAAAATCAAAGTACCTTTCAGTGTTCAATTCGATTGTGCTGTTCTGCCACAAAGTGAAAAGAATACCTTAATTGAGATCACATTCTACTTGGCACAAATAAATCATGCACTGAAATAAGTGATGTTCCTCTTCGGAGTGTTCGTTAAAAGTCTCAGCTCGAAGACTGGTAAAAAAAACAAAGATTTAGTAAATGCGTGTAATTTGGCAATGTGACAAGGACGCCAATAATTGACCAAATTGACAAGTCTTTAAAAAAAAGAATAAAAACAAGAGCAAGAAAACAAATGAGGATGCCAGAAAAATCTCAGGAGGGGGGATCCCGCGCCCCCTTGGATCCGCCCCAGGCCTTGCAGTATTTCAATTTTTGCTCTGTCATACATCATAGCAAGACAAATAAAGAAATAAAGTCAGAATCAGGGAGCTATATACTTGTAGAAATATATAAAAAGTAGGTATGTATTATTCTCCAAAATAAATGTAAACAGTATACGAAGTTCTTTTTATATAAGACATAACAAAACAGGCAATGAGTTACTATTTGGGCGACAGTAACATTGTGTCCTCACAGATACAAAAACAACAGTGAAGGTCTAGATTAGGGGGTTATTGAGAACGAAACATGTTAAGACAACAATTCTTACTTCATAATATGCAGAATAATTTTAGTTAACCACCCTCCTCCGAGTGTTCAAATATATAGCCCAATGTGTATATTCCCCACGCATTTTGCCATTGCTAGTTTCAACAAGTGTACCGGTAAATTGATTCAACTGTGACGAAATAAGAACCGAAATGAACGCAGGAGAATGGGAGTTTTGAGCATGATCCCCCTTGAATTATCAACAAGTATTTTCAGACATTTTTTTTTACAATTCCCCGGAATTGCCCTTCGTTTTTTGTCCGGAATTGAAAGTCAAGACCAGTTTATATTTTATCTCTTTCAGTACCTGTCTTAGAGAAGAGAATAATTAAAGAAAGTACTGTGCGGCAAAGGGTCTAGGTTTAATTGAAATTCAGAATTTCAGTTGAATTTTCAGTTGAGAGGGCGTTTTCAGTTGTAAATTCAAACCAAATTGAAAAACAAACTTGGTTTTACTACCCTTAGTGCTCTTCGGGGGGCTAGATGAATAATTACAAAGACTGGAAGCCCGCCCCCCCCTCTCAAGAGCAAGGCAACACACCCCCAACTGGTGAACAAGAACAATGGAAACTTGGTTCACCACGGGTAAAAAACAAGCCCCGGCAACAGCTCTAGGGAAACATTATGTAAGAATACAAGTTTAAAATTGAATTTTAGCCCCTGATTTTTAAGAAAATAGTCATTTGGGAAGAATTTCAGGCCAGCTGCAGTTGTTTATGGTGCAAAAAATAGTCATAAATCGCGGAAAAACAACGACATTTTTTTGCCTGAAGTATTATGTTATACCGAATAATTCCTTCAATTAGAATGAGAGCACATTAACTGTATTAAAATGTAAAGAAAACGAGAAAATGGAGAGAGGAAGTGAAAGACAATGTCTGATTCAATTTTACTGCACTTTACCGATGATCCGCGTGATGTGTGAAGCGCGACACGCGGCAGAAAAATTGGGACGTGGTGTAATATTTTGGCCATTTGTAAATTTTTCGGAAATTTGGTAAATTTGGCCATTTGAGAATTTGGGGTACTTTTTGTTTCAAGGTTTTGACAACGCTATTATAACTACACAGCCAGGGTTGCCATCGTCTGGGATTAATCCCGGTTTTCCGGGATTTTTGTAAGAAAACCGGAATTTTTGCTAAAAACCAGGATTTTTTCATTAAAAAGAGATTTTATTTTGGCAGATAGTCTACTTTTTTTCTGTACGATATCACGAATATTCTCTGTTTTGTTTGTTCCCTCTGGATTTACGCTTGTACACTGGGGGCAGCGATTTTTTCGTTCGGGATTTGACTTTTGAAAATTTGACTCCAATGTAACGACAAGCAGAGAATCCAAACAACATCAGCAAGGATTTTCTTTTCTTGTCATTGTAGTTCATTTTGCCCAGTGTAATGCCTCGGGCAAAGTCAATCTCAGAAAAGGTAATTAAAAACCGTACGGCATAACACTTATTCTGTTCAAAAGGATTCTTATTTCATAAGGATGCTTTTGTAAGACAAATGATAGATCCGCTGTCCGCTTCTGTATTGGCGAGACTTTTGCTAAACAGAAAAGCAGGTATGGTAAAAGGGAAAGGGTGGCGTGGAGACATAATAAAAGGAAACTTTTACAGCTTGGCAAATCATAATGAATATTAGCGCGTCCAGGCTATCCATTTTCTGGAAAATGGGACAGAAATCTTGGAATGTAGATAGAAATCCCAACCCATTTTTACGTTTTCTGGGCAGGAAGAATCAGAGGGTCAGAAAAATGGGACGGAAGTGGTAGTGTGGGCAGCTTTTTTTGAAAAAATACCAGAAGAAGGAGACGATTAGACACGATAAGTGATAAATAAAAATAGTTGTCTAAGATGGTTTTGAATAGAAAAAAGGTAAATTGTCTAACTAAGGCTTTAAATTTGTTTTCTATTGGTTTTGACTCAGAAAAACAGATTTTATGAGAATAACGCCGATAAATTTGTACAGATATCTCTTGTAAAAAAACACCAAGTTTTTGAAAAAACCGCCTAGTCTGGAGGGCTATTCCTTTTTCCAGATATCCGTCCCATTTTCCAGAAATTAGATACTCTGGACGCGATATATGGCTGCAGCAGCAACTTTATAAGAAATTTAAAATAAATTTTCTTGTGAAATATTATCGCATTTAATCAGCAGTTGTACCGAACCAATCCTGCTCAATTCAAACTCAGGGCTATACTGTGGTGTTTCTCCTCCCAATAGTATAGTGCAGACGGTTTGATATCATTCTATTATCCCTTCTTGTTTTAGTTTTGTTTTTGTTTAAAGCTTTTTCCAATAGGCAATGATTAGAAGTCCTCAAAAAAAAAGTCCCCCCAGATCCCACGTCAAATGACAGTGAAACTGATACCTATCTTGGCTGGCCAAGCTCACTATCTCAAAGTTCGAATGATAGCTCAAATTCTGAGAATAGGACAATGATAAGTGTAGGGGCTAATGTCACCATAAATGATGATAATGGGTTTCAAGAGGTCCTTTCTAGAAGCTCTAAAAAAAGTAAAAAAATCTTCCCAATCAAATGCATTTCCCCTCTCCATGCCCAAAATCTTCCCTCCAAAAACTTAGGAATTTACCTTACTCCTACATTACTCCTACTACCCCCTTTGAAATAAAAAAGATTACTGCAATAAGAGTTGCAATTTTCAAATTGATAAAATCAATGTTCTCTCTTAATATTAACCGTGATGGATCTCTGCTAATTGCTGTCCAAGATCAAAAATCAGCAGACACAATAATTAGCCTAAAATCCCTTCTGAATACCCCAATTAATGCATCTAAATGGAACCCAAAACTATCACCAACAAAAATAGTAGTTTATAATGTTCCCCCAGAGATATCCATTCAGGAGTTAAAAGAAGGGCTCTCAGATAGGGCTCGCAACACAATCCCAGTTGAAGATGTTACCCAACTTGGCAAACCTAACTCTAATGGCCTAAAAACTAGTAGATCCTTCTTATTCACACTGGAGGAAAAAATTAGTATCCCAGAAAAGTTATTCCTATTTGGGCAAATCAAACCACACAAGGAATACAAACCAAAGCCTATCCAGTGTCAGAAGTGTCTCAAACTGGGACACACAACAAACATCCAATGAAATTCTCCTAGAGTGTAGTAATTGTAAAGCATACCATCCCAAAGATTTGACAACTTGCAACAACACTCAGCCTACATGTATCAATTGCAAAGGCCCACATGAATCTACAAATAAATCACTATGCCCTGCATATAAGAAAAGAGCTCTAACACTCCAAATAGTAACAGAGAAGGCATTCCCATACCTCTTTGCAGTAATGGAAGCAAATGCTGCCCAACAATATCAAATAAAGCCCGTAATGAAACCAACCAAAACCCCCCAGTCCAACGCCCCCAATGCATCCAGTACCCCGTATAAAACACAATCTTCTAAGCCCCTTAGCTCACATCCCTATCAGAAGGAATCACCAAGTCAACAAGCCTCCTTGTCCGGTGAGATGAGGTCAGCCTGGCCCCCCTCCCAAGAAGAAACAAACCAGAAACACTACCAGGAATTATTTCCTTAACTGACAAACAGGATGCACAACCAAACATGCAATCCCCAAATATATGCTTATTCATTCTAAACAGTAATGCAGTTCAGGCCATGAACATACATCAACTACAGAAAACAAAAATCATTGTAGAATTGGAAAAAATCTACATCCCTGATGATATGCTCATTCAAGCAAAAAAAGATCTTGCTTTACTTTCAACAAAGTTGAACATTGATACACAGTCATATGAAAAATAAATCAACAACACAACACATATCAACACTCCAGTGGAACGTAACATCACTCACAGAAAATAAGCTAAATGAACTAATATCTTTTATGAATAATAATTCCATTAATATTGCTTGCCTCCAGGAAACTCATTTAACCCAAAATCAACAAATTAAGTCTCTGGGATATACTATCCTGAGAAAGGATAGATCATCAGAGAGAAAAGGAGGTGGAGTAGCTTTATTAGTTAAAAATAATATAGAATTATGTGGCATCAATTTTCCAGATTTTGTTAATGATGTTGATGCAATTGGTATCAGTGTTTGGCTGAATAATATAAAAACCTACATAATAAGCTTTTATAACCCCAATGGCCAAACTAGAGATGCCTTGGATTTCTTTAATTATATAAATAATTCTAATATGTTAAAAAATATCATTATTTGTGGAGATTTCAATGCCCACAGCCTTTTGTGGGGGAATAAACCAGCAAATAAAGCTGGTAAATTGATTGAGTTTATGACTTCAAATAATAATGAATTAGCTGTTGCTACCCCTCCAAACCTGAATACTTATTTCAACCCCAAAAGTGGCAGGTTCTCCACAATTGACCTACAAATTGTGTCATTAAATATTTTGAATAAAATTTATATAAATAAAATTGATAGTCTATGTACTGACCACTTTGCTATAGTGTACTCCCTAAATGAACCTGCTGAAACTCTACCACATACCTCCAAATATATCAACACCAAACCAAATTGGTCCGTGTTCCAAAATAAGCTAAATGATAAAATCACAAGTATCACCCATAATTCATATATTACAAAACCCACAGTTGACACACATACAGAAGTATTGACATCTTTCCTAATAAATAAAGCTAATCATGCTATCCCTAGGACAGCACCTAAGACAACATACCCTAAACACATTCCTAAGGCATGGTGGACAAATGAGTGCCAAAATAAATGCAGAATAAAAAAGGCAGCTAGGACAGAATCCATAAAAAAACCATCACCTACTACATATTTAAGAAAATTACAAGCAGCATCTAATCTAAAAAGGACTATAATAGATGCTAAATATAATTACTGGAATAATTTTGCAAATAATCTCTCCAGAGAAACACATGAGCCAATTATACATAAAGGCATACGCTACATCTGTGTGAAAAAGATTTCCCCCAACCCATTTCAGTATGAGCTTATAAATAATAACACCCATTATGACAATGATAATGAAAAAGATAAGCTATGTGCAACTCTTTTTGTTAATAAGCTAACATCAAATAATCGAAGCAAAATGTCCCCAATTCCTATGAACCCAAGATACCAACCACGCCCAGGATCCAAGTATATAAGTAGTCTATTTTCAATCCAGGAAATGAATAATGCAAAACATCATATTAGGACCAAAACTAGCGGCAGCTATGACAATTTACACCCTACATGGATAAAGAATCTCACCCCTTCATACAAACAAGAACTGCTAAATTGTTATAATCACGCTTGGGCATCTTATATGTTCCCCAATATATGGAAATGTTCGTCCCTCCTACCAATCCTAAAGAAAAATAAACCCGAAGGTAACTCTGAGTCCTGTAGGCCCATAATGAATATTCCTGTGAGTACGAAAATAATGCAGAAAATAATCTACTACTGACTCCTCTGGTTTGTTGAAAAAAATAACATGATCCCTCATACTTAATTTAGATTTAGGAAACACCCTTCTGCAACAGATTCTTTGCTACTGCTAACTAATGCAATAAATAAATCTTTCTCAAAAATAATGTCCTAGTTGCAGCTTTCCTAGATTTTGAAGGGGCATATGACAATGTGAACCACCAAATCCTTTTTACCAAACTTGCAAACCTTGGACTACCCCCCAAGCTAGCATCTTTTATAAAATCCTTCAAAGAAGTGCGAAGTTTCATAGTTTGTGTTGGTTCAGCCTCTTCACTCCAAAAGACAACAACCAAAGGACTACCTCAGGGAGCAGTCCTCAGTTGCCTCCTGTTTGCCCTATATCTCTGGGAAATGAACCTACCCCACACGAATCTACAATATGCTGACGATCTGGTGCTATGGTCATCTGGCAACACCTTGGAGATAGCACAGTCAAATCTGCAAAAGTCACTTTTCCAATTTGAAAAATTCTCTCAACATTCAGATTTACCCATTGCACCTACCAAGTCAAAAATAATCCAATTTCACCGGAAGCAAAACCATGTTAATGCAAAACTAACTCTAAATAAAACAACTATTCCAGAAGATAATCATATTAATTACCTAGGTCTCATGCTTGACCAAAAACTTAATTTCCACCTCCACATTTCAAACACAATAAAAAAATGCTACAGAAAAAAAAATATAGTAAAAAGACTTCTTTCCACACCCTGGAGCTGTAAGGAGAAAACCTTACTCCAGTTTTATAAATCACATATAAGACCCCATATTGACTATGGGCTCATCGTATATGGTGCATGTGCAAAGACCCAGATACAAAAAATTGAAACAACACAAAATGATATAATACGCCTCATATTTGGTCTTAGGAAACCCACAAGCACCAAGTTTCTGCTTATGGAAAGTGGATTAGCAACAATAAGGGAGAGACATAGCTTTCTCTTGACAAAACATCTTACAAAAATTGAATCAAATAGCTTACACACCCTACATAATTGGTTAAGAAATCCAGCCATGTATAGAGGCATTGCAAATGAGTATGCCAATATTCTGAAGAAGTTCCCTGTACCAGCAAAGTCTATTGCACCCACTTTCCCCCAATCCCCTCCATGAAATTGGTCAAGTCCCATAATAAATACTGATTTCTCAAAGTGGACTAAAGATTTAACCCCCATCGCTTTTGTCCAGAAAAAATTTGTTGAACTTAATACAACTACCTATAAAAATCACTTCCAAATATTTGTTGATGGGTCAAAAATGAATGAGAAGGTAGCAAGTGGTGCTTTCCTTCCTCACCTTAAAATTGCAATCGGCGAGAGATTATATAATAATTTATCTATAATGTCTGCTGAGTTAAATGCCATAATCATGGCATTAGAACACATTAAGGAAAACCAACCTTTGATTGCAAATTCAAATAATATTAGTATATATTCCGACTCTTTATCTAGCCTTGAGTTGCTAGCATCAGCTCCTCAGTATAAGTTGGACATTGACACTTATCATTGTCTCAGTATTATAGATAATCTTGCTTCAAGTGGCATAAAAACTTATTTTCAGTATATTCCTAGCCACTCTGGCCTAAGGGGTAATCATCAGGTTGATGAAATAGCAAAAAATACTATAAATATTGACCAGCCAAGTCGGAGCCTAATCCCGATCAGAGATATTTACCGATGGAGGCTATCAGATATTAATTTTAATAAGAATAATCCTATCCTTTCCCCCTTTCCCAATAAGTATTTTTCTAAAATTTATCATAGAATTCATTCTTGAACAAATGGACTAAATTTTCTTGCATTCTCGTATAAGTTTTCTAATTCAAGTGGTTCAATCCCCCTGTCCCCTCTTTGCAGGCATTGTAATATGAATAATTAAACAATTGACCATTGCCTATTTGAATGTACTATGCTGACGTCTGCACAACATACCCTGCTTTGCAAACTGTTAAAATGCTTCAAACACCACAAAATCTCACTATCAGCCAAGAGCCTAGCCAACTATACCTGCACACAGAGCATAGAAATCGACATCTATCAACTCATAATTGAACTCCTAGAGTCGAAAGATCTACTGAAAGATATCTGAAAATATCTAATAACCATGAGGCAATCAAGCCAGTAGCTCTGTAGCCCACAGAGTGAAGCAAAAGGAAAAGGGCTAAATAGTATCACTGAAAAGCCCGCCCGCTGTTAAATAGAAGAAGAAGGCTGCGAAGCGTAACGTCAATTCTTGGGCGGAAAATTCAAATAATGATAAAACTTTGATGCGTCGACACGTTTTCTCGGAACTTTGGTGAATTGCTTTGGTCTAAAATATTTTTCGTAGATCCTACTAATCCACCATAATGTTTTCACAGAAATAATACCAGGAATATTGACAATCAGTTGTTGGTTACAACTAGAAACCACGTTTCACCGTACTTTGAATAACGCGTTTTGATTTCTACGTCATCACTGTGTAGCCCTATGTTGCACAGTCTAAAAACTGTGTTCCGGGATTTTTGTAGAAGAAAAATCGGGACTTTATTTTTGAGCTGACGGCAACCCTGTACACAGCTTGACAGCTGTACTTGGATTAAAAATATATTTTTGGTCAAAAGTAAGTAAGAAAGGGAAAAGTGAAAGAGAAGTGACAAAGCATCTTTGCCCATTAAGCACAGATTGCGATTCAAAGAAATGAACTAATAATTGCAAATTGTTTGTTCACGAAGACATGAAAAAGTTATATAACAGGTTTTGGACAATGAGCTACGAAGAAAGGAGTAAATGGCTCGTTACGCTGTTATGCTTTCATCCAGTCGCCCGAAGAGTTGCAGAATGTATAGAAAAGTTCCGCAAGAACTCTGCTGTGGTTTATTTTCTTCCTAAAAATACAGCAGAAAATCTAAGTGCCACCCCTAAAATTGAAAGAATTAGGGTTTTTAAGTCAAAGTTCCTTGCCATCTTTTGATCAGACCAAACAGATGCTGTCATTTTATCCATAAAAAAATACCTTGCCCATGACGAACTAGGTACAATGGTGATATAAAATTGTGGCAAAAGGGAAAGGAAACATGAAAACAAAATTAACAGACAAGTCAAAGTACATCATATACAAAGTTTCCATCCAGCTATACCGTACCACCGTTGATCGCATACACTTACCGTGAGGTACTTTCGAAGGGATCTTAGTTCTTTAATTATGACAGAGGATTTCCGGCTTAAAAACCCTGATATCAAGATTTCAGAGGAGACGTACAGAAAAATACTGGAGGAGGAAAATGTATCCTACTGTTTACCTCAGAGTTATAGTTGGGATATTTGTGTTGTTTTCAATAACAAGGGTGAGTAAAATCTTGCAGCTGATATAGAAAAGGAAATCTACACAAAACACAAAGCTCCTGTTGAGACTGTGAGATGAGAAATTGAAAAGGACAGAAATGAATCGGAGACAAAGGTCTATACTGTGGATTTGCAGAAGGTGCTTTTGTTGCCAATTATGCATAGCAGAAAAGAAGCCTTTTTCTTGCCGCGCCTTGTCTGTTTCAATTAAAATTTCGCCCCACTTGAAGCTACAAGGCAGAATCCCAATTTGTGTGCCTTTTGGAATGAGGCTTTGCAAGGACGTGACGCATCCGATATTGGTAGCTCGTATCCTTAGGTTGTCAGGAT